>NC_133157.1:100751956-101026956 GCF_040802235.1 Manis javanica | reverse complement strand
GAAGAATTCCATTTTTGTTTAGGTAATTTTAATATCCTCTATTGAAGTTGCCATAAGAATTTAAAAAGAAACACATGTGACTGAGGATGATTCATGTCAGGACTTAAGTCAGGGCTCTGTATTGGAGCTGAGGACAGCTACCGAGCTGGTAATTTTCTTGGTTGTTCTAGCACCAAGACTGCCAAGTGTGCTTGGAGAAGAAGGGACTAAAATAAGTGATGTAAAAGGTTACCATCCAATGCAAGTGTCCCATGGTTATACAATTCTATAGCAATGAAAACCATGTATTTATTATGGTTAAGAACTATCATTCATTGATTAGCTATGACTACACCCAGAATACTAGTAAGAATGATTAGTACTGAGCAGACAATGACTATTATGTAAGTTCAGAAGCAGAGAGGGACTCATGAATTTGAAAACTGAAGGCTACCATCAGTTGCTACAAACGCTGCTGCTCCCTCTGGGCCCGCCCAGAGAGGCAGTCTGTCTAAGTGTCAGCCTGGCACCCAAGGTGTTCTCAAGTCTTACAGAGTCTGACTCCCCAGATCTCAACTACTAACCTTCCCAAACCTCTAGACAAACTCGTTTACTGTTAACCTCTAAATATGTTAATTTTTCTCCAATTCTCTTCCTCTTTTCTGCCCAACAAAGATCAAGTCTGATCTTATTTTGTAGAACATTCCAAGGATATCCTGGTGTGAAAAAACTTCTCCTTACACTTAAATTATAGCCATAATCTATGCAATTAATTTGAGGAGCATATAATGCTTTGTGGTATCTCTAGGAACAATTTTTACCCATTATTAACATTATTTAGCTTTTGCTCTTTTATGCTTATCTCACTAAACTGAAAACTTCTTGTCCTTCTTCCTTTTATTTCTCCCATAGTACATTGTAAACAGCAGGATTTTTAATTACCATTAATAATTAAACAGATTAGAGCCTGAGCAAACATTCTAAACTGTCTATTGAAACCCAAGAAGACAAGTTAGCATAGGAAATGATAATCTGATTAAAAATTGGCCTGGCATGAATACCAAACTTTTATATGACTTTTATTAGAAACAGCTTAGCATCCTAGCCATGGTGTGTTCTATCAGTTTTGTCTACATGGGAAGCTGTGGAAGAAATCATAAGCAACAGAAACATTCTAAAGAGAACCCCTTCCATCCAAAGGTAGAAGAAAAATGAGAGCACTACAAGCTATTACTATACAAGAAAACAATGTCCAAATCATACAATGCAATATTCACTATACCATTTAGTTCAAGTTCTCAACAATATTGAATTACACCATCTATACGTTCAGTTCTTGAATACATAAGGTAATCTCATCCACACATTTTAATGCATATAAGGAAAAGAGCAAAAAACACAAAGAAATGAATAAAGAACAATGAAAGAGAACTTGAGGTAGATCTCATCTTTTATAAGCACTATAGGCTCAAAATAACTACTCACCTTGGAACTGAATCTACGGAGGATGAAGATGGAACCTTGGAAACTTGACAGTTTGCTGCGGCAGCCAGCTTTAAGGCAGACGACGGAACAGCACTTAAAGTCCTAGGTATATGTCGTGCATTTATGGGGGCAATAGAGTTTACAGTGGCAACCGATGAAGGGACAGTTAATCTAATATTGTTCCCAATCAGAACCTGAGTTGTTGCAGAATTGGCAGCAGTTACTTGATGACTCAGTGCACTGTGGGAACCCGAAGTCTGTGTCGTGTTTGAAGGCTGTAACAAAGCTGAACCTGCTGTTGATGGACTCGTATGTACAAGTGCTGTTGGCGTGGTACTACTGAGGTGTAAGCCCTTGTATACTCCTAGGAAGAAGAAAGAAGCATCTGAACAAGGTGTAACTTCGCAGTGTGTTTACTACAGACACTGTTACAAGGATTATTGGAACTAGTGCACTGTTTTCACCTTTACCTGAGGCTGGAAGGACCCCGTTCACCCCAATGCCAAGCACCACATCATCCTTCATCTTGAATCCCATCAGTTGTTCTGATGTCACCAACGCAGAAGCAGCAAATTGAGCACTAGCAGAATCCAAAGTCTTGGAAACAAAACCCTAAGAAGAAAATATAAAACAAATCTAATCAGTATTATTTAGGTCTCTGATTAATATTAAAGCTACACAGGTATACCAAAGTCAGTTTGAATATAAATGAAGTGGCAAATCACTGAAATATCTTCATCTCATCAATTTGATAGTCATAAATTTGAGAGATGTTCAAGTATTCTTGTAACGTAAGCATTATGGATTTTGATCTTCCCATATGTAATATGTAACATAGGCAAGTCAGTTATCAAAACAAACCTCTAGAATGTGGAAACAGTAAACCTCCAACACAAAATGTTAGAATAGAAATATGCTAATAATAAAACATTTCAGTGATTTGTAAATACAAATGACAAAGTAAACTTCTTTCCCCTAACTTACACATATATGTACATGGATAACTGAAGGCAATAACTGAAGGAGGTTAATGGGATAGTAAGATAATCCCTTTAGAATGGAAGTAACAAAACTTCACATCTGAACTTAGCATAGGAATTAAGAGGCACTTCTTTATTTTTTTAAAATACATTTTTCCTCCAAGGTGCTTAGAGACTCAAATCTCAGCCTTTAAGCCTTAAATATGTTTAAATGGCAAACATTTATCATGCTTTAGGTTCAATAATGATTTTTTTTAATAGTAAAAGGTTATCTAGTATGATAATTTTTAATAACTTTTAATAATAATTAAAATGCCCAAGATAATGAGCTGGGTGGGGTTATATATTAAAGAGGTACATTCACAGACTATAATACAGGTCAAACTTGGAAAACAGGGTCTCCATCTCATTTAACTATGCTTTCTAGTTTTACTTTTTAAAATAGGGAGCAGGGGCAACAGCTTCCATACTCACCTGTAATGTTCTTTCTAAACCCTGTATAGAATGGCTATGATGTAGATTCAGGTGAAAGCCACTTTTCTGCTGGTTAGATGCAAGGTTCTATGACAACAGTTGGTAATTAGAGATGAACTCTGGTGGGAAACAATGAGGGATAATCATAAGACAGACAACTCCCTCACCTGTGAAGTGTTGGAGGAGGAATTACTATTTGCTTGCTGTTGCTGAATTTGTGCAAGCTGCTGTTTCTGCATTAGTGCCAGCTGCTGTTGATGTTGCTGGTATTGTTCGGCTGTAAATGCTGAACATAAAATGAGGAAACACTTTGTAAAAACGCACAGATATCATACACATCTTACAATACTAAAACAAATTTCAGCATTAAAAAAAATTGTAAAAAATTAAAGCATTTGACAAAGGTTCATGATCTTCTAAAGATCACTTCAAAATGAAAATTCCAGCATTTTACAACCACATTTAACAAGAGTGGCTTGAGTTTAAAGAAAAACAAAATTAAACTTTCTGAGTTAAATATAAAAGGAAAGATAACTGCTCACTTCCCAAGTTTCAGAACCATTACATTTGTAAGCTGTGACACTTGTATTAGGCAGTATATAAAGGTAATACCAGCTTTTTTAATCCACATATTTGGAATTCAACTTTGCACTGAGTTTGAGAAGAAAACTGATAATTACCATTTGGTTTTTAGTTTACTCATATTACTAGTCCAATGCATACAGATGATCCCTAAAAGTTCTGTGTATAAATACTGTTCTACATATTTTTCTAATTTTAGGCATTATAAACATTTCCTCCATATGAAATACAAAGTTGTTGGTTTATTACCTTTTTTCTTTTTCTTTCTTTTTTTTTTAAAAAAGAGTTCATCTTTTAAGTTTAACAGGAAGAAAAGAGGCTCCAAATGTTAAGGTTAATTAATTTTCCCCACCCAATTAACCCACCTGGAAAAAATCCAGTCAATAAGAACGGAGTTGTTTATGTTGATTTACTGTACAGAATGATGTCTGAGGAAAGACACTGTATTATGCTACTTATGTTTGTCTATGGAGAGCTCAGTTCTAAAAAAAACAAACAAAAAAATGTTCATTTATTACCCACCCAAAAAGTGTGTGCAGCTTTTAAAAAGGAAACCTTTTTCTTTTTTTTGCCAATTAAAAAAAGGAAAAAAAGAAAAACACATACAATCACAACATCTGACTTTAAAAGGCTTCTTTAAGAAGCCTATGATGTTTGGGTAAGAATTATTTGAAAACAACAACAAAAAAGGGTTACCATGCATCCCTCAGTTATTAGGGAATCTAAATCATGCAAATTTCCTCAATCTAAAATGTAATGTTTTCAAAATACTGTCACCTAATTTTTTGTCTTTAAATTCCTTTTTTATAAATTAGAGTATCATTTCATCAAGTTTTATAATTTTCACTTATAGCTCAAGAAGAATCTTTTTTCTGTCTCCCAAGATACAGCTTTTACCAGTACAACTACAAAATGTTTAGGTAGAAATTCTGTCATATTTTGAATGGATCAGTAAGCTGTGATATAATATTTAAGAAAACCTCAGAAGTTATTAGTGTCCATACAGGCTCTTCTTATACTTGAGGTGAACTACATTTTTGGGCTATAAGGGCAAATTATTTCTTATTGGAAAAATTCTACTATTGCTTTTCTTATTTTGTGTTGTTTCACGTCTGTTTAGTTCATATCTGTCCTTTGATGAGTTTCTTTTCCTACTATATTTCTGGTCCTCAGATCTGAATTTTACAGGCAAGACATTTATTGCTAATAGGATAAATCTTTAAATATTGACATAAAAGTAACTCTCTGTCAACATGCCCATTTCTATGTAACAGAAATGTGTTGAATCAGAAATTGAAGGAAATTTACAAAAATTAATGCTGCCAGAAAGAATGTTTATAATTGAAATAATTTAAGCTTTATGTTTAAAAAAAATCCATAGAAAGAAAACTGTGTAAACCTAAAAATCCTTAATTTATTAGTTTTGCTAGTGGTTTTGAGATTTACATTTTAATTTCCTAAGTTTGAGGGAGTTGCCTGTCTTAAATTTTCTAAGAAATGATATGCAGCAAAATTTTTTTTAGAAAAGACCTTTTCTGGTTGGCCAGGTCATTTACTATCTAGAAAAGTAATAACCTAGCATAAATTCACCAAAGACCTAAATAGAAAACTTCATTTATATGAATGAAAATATTCTTTTGTGTTACTTTGGTGTTTGTGTATGTTTTAATAAAAAAATTTAGCAATAATAAATCGGAAGACAATTTGAATGAAGGTTCCAAATGTTTCTGCACTAAAACACATTTTAATCCTTGGTTATTGAGGATCTTGTGAATTTCCCTTTTTTTAAACAACTGTTAACTTCCTTCTAATAGAGATGTAGACATAAAAATGCAACCAACATTTTAGAGCACCAATATTCAAGATTTTAGATCACTTTATTAGACTATTTCTTAGGTATCTATAACTCTGGAGGAGTCAAGTTATGAAATTTTTCCCTGAACATTTCTGATAAATGATCTAGAAGAAATGCAGAGCAAAATATAAGCTGGAAGTGATGGTAATAAAAACCATGGGTCTAGGGGCCAAGATATCTTGATTTCTGTTAGTTCTCAGCTCTATCCTAACTGTCTGAATATACCTGAGCAAGTTACTTGACCTTTTGAAGCTCAGTATGTTCACCAAAAATATAGAAGAGATTACATTAGGTGATCGTTGATCATTAAAATCCTTTTCAGCCAAGAGATGCTAAGATTTCATATTTCTTCTCAGAAATAAAATTCCAATTCAAAAGGCTGTTATGAATGAGAAAAGCCTGGACACAGGTAAGGTAGTCAACTTTGGACAAATATAATCTGAACTGGGTTTTACATTGTTATTTATACAGAAAATGAAGACAACCTTGGGTACTACCTTGTCTAACCAAGTGTTAAGTGAAAATAAATAAAAATGACCATATTTTCCTTCAGCTCTATCAAGGTAGAAAGACTTTAGGATATATGTCTACCTCCAGATATGGTATGGTAGATAGTCAAGTTTGCAGTTCACACAAAGATGGACAAGATAGTTTTGTGAACAGATGACCAAGCCTACAATCAGAATCATTTCACAGAACCAAAAAATTTTTAGATCATGAGGGATTCCCTTCTATAACTTCATACCAGAGATGAAGAAACTTTCATCTGAGGTCACGATTGTTAGTAGTGGGAGGGGAATAAAAATTCACCCTGAAACCAGTAAGATTTTAAATAGAAAAAAGTTTTATATTAAAAATTATTTACAAAAAAGAACCAAACTTTTTTAATGTGCCAACAGTGTGAATCAAGTGCTTATAAAAGAAAATCTCATGTACAGAGCACCTGACAAACAGGAGTCTAGCTAGGGGTAGGGGAGAGAGTCCTGTGAGGGACACAATCAAAGGTTGAGAACAGGGATGGGGCATGACTAACTTTCAAATAATCTGAAGGACACTGTGTTGGAGTGCAAGAAAATTTACTCAGTATGCTTTCAAGGGTGAAACAGGAACCTGTCGATTCAGTGAAGGAGGCAGCTTTTGTTGAATATACATACAAATTTCTGAAAATGATTCCCAACTGCAGAATAACCTGATCTAGAAAGTTGTTAAATTTGCCCTCCCTAGAGAGATATCTAAGCAGAGGCCAGAAACTACTGGTTTGGGTAGCTTCTAATAATTCCCTGGGTATAGGAATTTAGATGAAATAATCTACTTCTGCAAGGACAGTATCATGGGCACACGAGTACCTGGAAAGCCTCTGGTTGCTGCCCTTTCAACAACACTGAAAGGACCTGAACAGGTCAACTGAAGTGATCAGAGTAGTGGGGGGAGGTGGGGGGCAGGGCGACAGGTACTTAGGAAAAAATAACAATTTGAAAATTTAGTCTGAGTAGATGTATCCTAGATTTTACCACCTGTGTATTTATTGAAACCACAACAAACCCAAGCACCTACTGTGAAAGACACACCTCAGTCAGAAATTTATCTGAGCGTATATATATATGTATGTATGTATGTATATAGGCAGGGAATCATTTTAATACAGGAAAAAAGGTAACTTTTAAAGAGATAAATATAAAACAAAATTACTCTAAACAGTAAAGCATGATCCCCTTATCAGGAAGCTTGGATGGATAGTTTTAATATTCACAAACACTTTATAAGTCATTCAGAACAATCTAAACAAGTTCGCTGTAATCCCTATGAAGGCAAAATATGACTGAACCTGAATTCATTTGGTTGAGAATGACCTGAACATGAGATTATTTGTGGTCAAATATTCTATTTCATGTGAACATTGTTGCACTTTACTATACTACTGTAGAATTATAAATGTTAATATAGGTGCTATTCCAGACTCTGTTAAGGATATAATACTGAATTTTGAAACACAATTGGAGAAGAATTAAGGACCTGAAGATATAAAAAAAATCTAACAATGAAAATATTCAGTGCTCAAGCCTACAGTCACTTTTCTATAGTAAGATGAAAATTTTGTGTTACAAATAAATTAAATTAAGCAACAGATACTGAGAGTTAGAACATTATCATTCTAGCTACACATTTCCTATTCATTGATGAAAATAAACCAAATCTTTAGTATAGGTATATGAACTGAGAAAAATGGCTTAGAATGCTGATGAAATTTTCCTTAGGTCTAGGAATTCAATCCTGAACATATAATGGTAGTTTTAAAATCATTCTTCTGTTTTCAGTCTTTCTGAATTAGAGTCCTTTTTAATTTTGAAAATAAGGTACTAATTCTGGCACTGGATATCCCCAAACTCAACAATATGCAAATTAATAGTCATTGAACAAACATTAAATTTTCAGAGGTGTTTTTACAGATTAAAAAAAAATTAGAAAATTGTATTTGGAAACTCTCCAAATCACATATCAATTAAACATTGTTAAAAACACACAATTTATCTTTAAAGAACTAACATCTAGTCCCTGAAATTCTAAATACACATATAGTAAGTATTCCCAAGTTCTTCAACATTGTGTTATTCTGCTGTTCAGTATCCAGAGGACAAAGCTCTCTAGCACCTGCTTACCAGGCTACTCATTTGGCCATACAACTATGCAAAATGACTAAGCCTGAGGAGCAAAGACAGATTCTGAGTAGTTGAAACAGAGGCTACAAAAGTTGGCATACCAACTTTTAAAGGGCTCATGCCCTTTACTAATAAATAATGGACTCTTAATATCCTCATTTAGAATTTCTTATTTGAAAATGAGAAAAAATGGCAACTCAAACTCCACACATTTACCTGGCTTAAGAGGCAGTTTATCGGTTGATTTGCATCTCATGAAATGGTTATGCTCTAAAGTCAGCATAGTAAAAATTAAACCTTGAGAAATTCCTTTTGAGTGTAAGGATGGAAACCCATGTCTTTCAATAAGTCCAACAGGGCCAGTTTTTCCTCTGGCCTCAGGTCAGATCAGAGTTTCTGTAGATGAGTACCAGATAAAGTGGGGTGGTTTGTATTTGGGGGCCATGAAATATTTTAAAAAATTCATCTTTAAAACTACAGTTACACTGTCGGCTGTGAGATTCCTAACTTACAGGCACTGGAGCTACAGACACTATTAGTAGATTCACCTCCCGCTCCCACAGTGGCCCACTCTGGAGAACGCATTCTTTTAGTTGAACTGTATTTAGAATCCTATATACCACCTGAACTGCTACATTTTAGTTTTTTCTCCAGAGGCCTACAATTGAAATCACTTAAGTTAAATGTACCTATGATATGATTTCACTGTAGTACACTTTATGGAAAATAAAAAGAAAAGCTTTAGGTTTCTGAAATATTCTCAAATATGGAAGACTAAAGTATTGCCCTATAGCAAACTGTAGGAATCTATTCTCTAAGTACTCAGGAAGAACCAGTAAAATTTAAGGGAAAATTGAAAACTGTAACAGAAAAAATAATTGACAAACTATTTTACCACATATATATGAGAAGGAAATGATTAAAAAAGAAAATTACATAGTTACTAAAGATTTTTAAGAACTAAACTTTTAATAATACTATTGAATATTCACCTTTTAATATTCTTCGGCAAACAAACATCAAGTAAGTTTTACATTATCAATGCTTACTTAAATAGTACAGCAAAACAATTTACATAAAAAAGATCATTATAAGATCTTTAGGACAACTATACAATTTCTATTTTAAGAGGTAGAGAAGATGGGTATTGATGGAGCATGCCAATTTTTTATGAGAAGTCTCAAAGAATTTTACACAGCTTCAACATCTCCATCAGAGAAAACACAGGACAAGTTTATAGTTTTTAAATCTCTACACTCACACTATATGTAACTTTTCCTTCATATTGAATAGTTCATTTTGATTTTTAAGACTACAGAAGCAGAGAGAAACTGTCTCTTCATGATACAAACTCTGAAATTAATGGGATTATAAATAATCTGTTAGCCCTCAGAATAATTTAGATTATCTTCTAGTTGACTTCTGAAATGTGATTACTTTTATTATGAGCTGAAAGACTTCCACTTCATAGAGGTAATTATTTCTAACCATGAAGTAAATTAGTTTATGGGACCTTTTCAAGACATCTTTAAGGATAAGAAGCATATTTTTCTATTTATTAGAAGGTTTAACTGTAGTTTACCAGGTAAATGGAGGACAGGGTAATATCTTAATAGTACTTTCAAAAATCTGTATTTAAATTACCTTTACAAAAATAAGTAGTAACATAAATTTAACAATGAATTTTTATAATCTACATACCTCAAATAATATAATTATTCTTTAAAATAGCTAAAATTTTAGAAATATTTTAAGTAGACAGCATTTATTTGACACATTTTAAAATGTAGCCATAATGTTAAAGTACCTATCATCTGAAAGTGTTTCCAATACTACTAAAATAATCCTTTAACTTAAATAATGTTCTCTGAAAAATTAGTCCCTCTCTTTTAAATTATTCTGAAGTACTGTGTCAGCATAAGGCTATACATATCTATTGACTTGCTGATCTACTTTCACGCAGTCCAAGTAAAAGCCTAGAGAAGTCTCCAAGCATAAAGCAGCAACAATTTATGGTCCATCCTCTTTTCATATTGTTTAAAAATATAATCGCTGAATCCTGTGGTTCATGGAGTACCTCCAGAAAACAAATGTCATACATTAAATAGTAATAACCCACACCTTTGTATGTGGGTATGTTTAAATGAAGACATATGTACAAACAGGATTCAAATACTTAAACCTAAGTCTTTTTTTTAGAGAAAAGGACTTTTAGCTGTAAATATAACTGGCCACATATTCAAAACAACTGATGAACCTGACACTGCTGTAGAAATGTGCATCATAACAAACAAACATACCGAAGTGTGCTGAACCACTGCTACGTTTGCTCTGCGAAGAGGTACTGCATGTCTGGGTCCCAGGTTGTGCTGTTCCTGTTCGATTTACACTCCTATATAACTTTCTACAGGAGAGATCATCACTGTCACTGTCATGTAGGGATGGTGTCCGAGGCCTAAAATGCCGCCATCTACATGATTTGATATTGACTAGTATCTGACTGAGGTCTTTAGAGAAAGATTTGTCCGAGGTATTTGTTTCTGAGGTATTGGCAAACTGATCAACTGGAGGATGCTGTGGTGAGGAAAGCATTTCCAAATCCAGATGGTGGAACACACTGTCATAGTCTGAGTAAGCTCTGTCCAGTAAGACCCTGTTAAAAACAAGGCAGGGAATGGGTATGTAAAACAGCCTTTTAAAAATTACATAAAAATGGTTTTTCTTTCTTCCCCCAACTCTCAAAAAGCCATCTCATATTTAATATCTAAATGCTATGAATTTGATTATTTCAATATCTGGTTCAATAGGCTGTAATCTCAATTAAAAGTTCTTTTACTTTATCATGATTTGATTGAAGAAGAGAGTGATACACCTTAAAAATAAGGTATACTATTCATTTTACAATGAGAGCCTTCTAATAAAAAATATGGATCGGTACCAGTATAAGTTACTGATAATATGAGAATATTTCCTTTTCAAGTTGCTTTCTAACCAAAGATCACTTCCCTTACAAGGCACCAAAACACTTCATAAAATGTTGCTAATGTATCTATTCTCTAAGCAAAACTTCCTTTTTTACTTATTTTTTAGTGGGGAAGGGTAGGAGAAAAGCAGTAAAACATGATATTTAGAATATTTTATATTATCGAAATCTCTATAGACAAAATATTTCAGATTCACTATTGTAGAGGATATATTTTTATGTTATTTATATATACTTTATAAATGATACCATCTTAACACGCTACCATTGATTAATGCTAGTATACCATAAAATATAGCCAACATTGGAGAATTTTCACTAC
The DNA here is from genome assembly GCF_040802235.1 of Manis javanica. NCBI lineage: Eukaryota > Metazoa > Chordata > Mammalia > Pholidota > Manidae > Manis > Manis javanica. The sequence continues at coordinate 101,015,639 of NC_133157.1, read as the reverse complement.
TGTTGATAATAATATGATGACAGGGGAAAAAGTGCTAAGTAAAATGTATTTTAGTGGCTGGATTATTTTAAACTAATGTTTAAGTGATAAAAACTGCAACTAAGATTCAAAAAGGAAACATATGTATAAGCCATTAATTTGTCACAAATTATACCCTTAGGTTTCTCCCTGAAAGTATTTTGATGTTGTTGCCTGTTTTGTCTTTAAATTTTTTCACATTACATGTGAGTATCCTTCTTTTCCTTTGTTTTTATGCATACTCCCTCCCTGCACCAATTTCTCCCATAAAAGCTTCCAGAGTATATAAGAGTTCTATGACATCTTCACAAAGGAAGGAGAGCGATCAGATCTTGACAAACGGGGATGTCAGTCAGGATCAGATCAGGCACGCATCCTGCAGCCTTTTCACTGATAGGTTAAACAACTCAGCATACTAGTCATATGACATTTCTAAAGACTATTTTTACCCTTTTTTCCAGTATCTCCCAGAATTCCTAAAACAACCTTTTGTAGTTTCTTGAACCTAATATAACTATACAATCATGGTTTACATTTGCCTTCATCTGCTGCCTTTTCTCAGAATTCTATCCTTGCGGATAGTTTTTCAATCTTGGGAAGAAAAGCAGATCCATTAAGGATCCATTAGTTATGCATTAAAACCTAGGGTTGTACAAGGAGGAGGTCAACAGCATTTTAGTCAAAAAAATCAGTTAAGTATCAGAAATGGGAACAGATGAGCTATTTAGAAGGATTACCTCACGTAAAACTTTAGCTTATATTATGCTACTAAAATACCCCTATGCTAGGAATACAGAAATATTTTACCTGCCACCGCGCCCAACCCGTCTTCGTGCAAATCCAATACAACTTTGGGGTACAGTGAGGGTAGTTAAGCAGTATCTGTATCGTACATCCCCTAATCCTCCATCTTGAGGACTAGTCCAAGGCCAATTGCCAGTTTGGTCTAAATGAGGCTTAAAAAAAACCAAAAACCCAAATTATTTTGTCAGTTAAAGGTAAACAGTTTGTTACTTAAAAAGAGAGCCTGAAACTTACAGCATAGTACTGACATCCTGCTTTCCTACGGAAGGCAAAAGGACCATCGGGGTCATTCTCTTCTTCTGCTTCTGAAGAGCCAGACAAAACCTTTAAAGAAAGTGAAGTGAGTCAAAACATGTGACTTCCCATATACCACCTCTATATTCACTGAGAAATTCTGACATTTACCTGGGAGAGAGGTTCTTCGTCCGAGCTCGGAAAGTCATACTGATTTAAGTCTTTTGCATTAAAGACCGGCAGTGCAGCAGGACTCGTCTGTGGAGCAGCAGCAGCGGACGATGGTATGACTTTGGGCTTCTTTTCATATTTACGTTTAGGTCGGATAAGATCGGCTTTATCTTGCTGCAATAAGTCATGAATTAGTCAAACTCTGAAAACCATGTTCAAAAACCTGTAGTTTTGGGGTAGTTTTAAAAGAGAAGCTTACTCCTATAATGAAGGTATTCATACTCATAAGAGATGTAAGACTCTTATGTTTTGCCATCTTATATTGCAAAGTCTTAAAAGACTGGTTTCTGTGAGAACATGAGTATGTTCCTACAACCTAAACATAATCTCATACTTTGTTTCAATTAAAGAAAGAAATGATTTCCAGCTTCTGAAATCCTATAACTGCCATTAGTATCTGCCATTGGCTCCTGTATTCTTTTCTTAATTTTCTATGAAAATTCGGGGAAAGAATTGAAATAAGAAATGTCTCATCTTTATTCTAAAGAATTCACAGATTATGTGGGGAAAATAATACTGAAAACAATTTTACATATATGAAAGAAAACTCTGGATAACAGTGTAAAAAAATACAGTAAAGCTGAGGCATTATAAATTGAACAGTAGTAAGCATTTGCTAGCAGAACAATGAAGGCTTTCTGGAATGGTAAATTTGAGCAGTTTTTGAGGATAAAGATATGAAATCATTAAACAGGGAAACACAAGGATAAATACATAGGCCAGAATGACTGAGCTGAAGAACACAGTGCATGTCAGAAATATGTACAATAGGTGACAGGCCAGGAGAGGTATGAATTTAATGTGTATGCAACAGGCAAGAAAAGTAAGAGGCAAAAATGATATTTGTTGGCAAGGAAAAGATCAGGCAAGTATGGTTATATAAATATGCTAAATATTTACATCAAGTTTTACATAGTTTATGGCATTTTGTTTTTTTGGGAAAAGTTAATTATTAAACTGTAAGGTATCTCTCTCTTCAGTTTCTACTCTTGTAACTGATAGGCCAGTCTTGAATCAAAAGCTGCCTTTTAAAGCAGCATATTTCATGGTAGGGTTTATATGTATTTTTCTTTTTTGCTATGATCCTAATGATAACATATCACTCCATTATCAGTTACTATCAGCACAAAAATTTTCATCACCTTATTAACTTTAAACTCCTTCACATCCATTGCTTCCTGAGGTTTAAACTGGCTGCTGTTAGTAATAGGGATGATGGGGATGGCATAAGTAGGCTTTACTGGCTGTCTCTGTGCCATAACCTCGGACATGATCTCTCCATTGTAGTCACCCAAATTATACCTGAAATTATAAAAAAAAAGTTTAAGAAGTTGGCTCGCTGAGTACTTATGACCATTAACAACTGAGATAAAAGCACTGATTAGACTTAACTATAGTTAGACTATTAGCTGACTGCTTATTAAAATTAAAGATCACATAATTCCTTTTGTTTCTTCCTTTTACTTTTTGGCTTACACCTTTATCTTGGCATCATAAGTACGTGACTGTGTGATTAAGTCTGAATTTTAACTTAGCAATTTTGGTGAAAGATTTGATGGAGGTGTTGAAATCAATGCCTAAAATGATGTGGAGGAACTTTCTGCTAATTTGAATTGTTTGTGCTGTAAAACTAATTTTTTGAAAAGAATAAAAAGAAATTTAATAGTGGTTTTCTTTAGGAATAGGGACTGGGAAATAGGGTAGTAAGGCTTGAAGTTTTTCATTGTGTGCCTGCCAAAGTGTTAAGATTATGGGCTTTTCTCCTCCCTTCTTTATACTTCTCTGTAAAATACCCAGTATGTGTTAAAGAAAGAAATAGTACCATCTAGTGAATAAAAACTTTGGAATTGACAAATGTTCTCTCCCTCCAAGCCCTGCACAGAACTCAAATAAGCACAAGAAAATGAGATTTCAAAATGGAAATACCTGGTATATTTTAATTCTACTGACCCCAGATGCTTTCAAAGAAAGTAAATGAGGAACACATGTAAAATTATGCAACATATATCATACCACACATTTAAATAGTCTTTAATTATTACTGAAAGAAGCTATTTCTGTAGTTACAGATAATTGCTTATGTACTGTACTTAAATATACAAAATGTTAACAGTAACCTATTTCCTAACAATATTCAAATATATATACTTTACCTCTTTTCCATAATTTCCAGTGTTAAGTGCAACAGCTCCCTTTTACTCTTTTCTCTTCTTTTTATCATCTCTAGAATAGTAACAGCCCGACTTAGATCTCGACGCAGCTTAAGCATTTTTTCATAAGAAGCTTCATCATTTTTGCGATTCTGCAAATATGAAGTTGCTTGTTTAATGCCAAGAAGCATTTCTACGTGGCATTTTGGGCATAGCTACTGATATATGAAAGAATATATATATTTGAAGGATTAGATTAGAATTTAAAGACACTGAAAGGGAGCATGGAGTACCAGGAAATCAACTTTGTCTGATTTTTAAATGGATTAACATTAAAACTTAGTATTAACAGCTCAACTTAGTTTAAATTAGTATTTTTCATTTACACAGGTTACATTAAGACTCATTTTAAAGTGATATTTTTCATATACGGTAGTCTATTAAACTCAAATTAAAACACAGCTTTCAAATACTGAGATATTTACAACTATAGTTTCTCTTACATCAAAAGAAATTGCAAAATAATCTCCGCCAAATCACTTACTTTTCGAGTTTGCATTTTTTCAGTACGTCTTCTAAAAGCCACATAAGGATCATTTGTGCTTGAGCCATCTCGCTTCTCCTGTTTTACTGATGGGATAAGAGATGGCCCTCGACAGTTTTTCCTCTTTTTAATCCAGTATTCATAAACTTCTCTAATTAATTCATCATCTTCTTTTAGCAGTAGTTTGGCTTCCTGCAGACTGACTGGCTAAATGTAAAATCATTGTGTCATTTTCATACAATACATGAATAAGGTTCAAGAATACTTCTAATTTAAATAACAATTATCAAAATAACAGTATTATCCCCTGCAAATGTGTGGAACACCTTTTACATGTCAGTCTTTGAGCCACATGTTTTATATACATAATTTAATTTTCACAACAATTCTATGATGTTTAGCATTTCTATTTAACAGATGAGGAAACCGAGGTACAAAGCAATTTTAAATATGTTGCTCAAAGATATGATATGAATTCATGCTTGTTAACTCCAAAGCCCATTTGCCGACCCCTCCACAACATACTGTTTCCATGTAAATACAGATATTTATACACACACACACACACACACACACACACACACACATTATATATATATACAATGAAGTCGTACCTGCTGGCCACTGCCTTTTTCTAGACGGTCAATCATCTCCTCAAACTGCAATGGGCAGATGTCCATTTTTTTTTTCAGTTTATTCACAAATACTTCATCTTCAGAATCCAAGTCATAATCAGGCTGTTCAGCATCCAAACTAAAAGCTTACAGAAGAAACCATAAACAAACAATCATTAACTGTGAATCCACTGATAAAAACCTCACAGATGTCTGGATAAACACAAGACCTAGATTTTCTAAAGAAGACAGACACACTTTTCTTTTTTTTGGATTTTGTACTCAGACTCACAATCTAAGCTTACAGATATGTTTCTCACATTTAAATTTTAGGAAAGGAGATTATCTTTATGGTTATTATTAATAGATATAAGTGATAAAAGGCAATGGATATGACCACTGTTCCCTAACTTCAAAAGCAAATAAACTAGAAGCCCATTAAGAACACAAATAGGTTATTAAATGTATGTTGAACTACAAGAAAGTTTTGAAATATCAGCTATTTCATACAGTTTGATACAAAAGGATAGGGTTTTTAAATAAGATTGTTTCTAAATATTTAAGACTTATTTATTAATAGACTAACTAGCTTAGGGTGTGGTATTTACAGCTGAAGTGTCAGAAGCCAGTAACAGTGAGGGCATCCCTGAGTGCTTTCCTACCAGAGGTTTGTTTCTTTGTGAGAACCACTGTTGTGGTGATAGAAATGTGAAGTATTTCTCATATTTGTGAAGATTTGAGAAAAATGACAAGAACCCTATTCTCAACTACGTTCTCAAGTGTCATTCATTTATGTACCAAAATAAAACTAGGTTGATAATAAGTAAAATATTAAGTAGCATGACATCAAAATCTGTCTCTCATCTTTTCCTTGCTTAATTCCTCTTCCTAACTTCCCATCACCTTCAAATCCATATCCTTAGAATTATACGAGGCCTTTTTTGACCCAGCATCTCTAGTCTCAGCAGTACTTAATGACCTATCAATACCAAATTTCATGTATTTCATATGACACACTATCTCATGTATCCAGGCCTTTACATTAGTTATTTTCTGCCTGTCCACCTAGTAAATGACTATTTAATATTTTCAAAACTCAACGTGACAGCAACTACTGTGGAATCCTTTCTCGACTGTCCCCCACTCAGTAAGTGGTTCTAACCATTTTTATCTTTTTCAGAAGCTATAAACCTTCTCCCCAGAGAAACAGACTGTTGTGAACATACAACATATTACTGACATTACAAGGAATTCAAATATCCTAAAAGCTTGAAGCACACCAAGGTTAAAAATTCCTGTTCTAGATCATTCCCCTTCTTTTGTACTACCTTCTATACATGCTTTATTTCTTTATTTTTTTTTACTTATTAAGGTATCATTGATATCCAATCTTATGAAGGTTTCACACGAGCAACATTGTTCTACACATACTTTAAATCTACTTGTTATGCATTAGACTAGGATTGATCTCCTTGAGAAGAGGCACTGAGTCTTATCTCTGTACTTCTAGTGCAGACATAGTAAACATGTCTATCTTATATGCCACCTTTGCTTGTGGTATTCCACTGAAAGGTATTCCAATATTGCCTCTACTCAAACAGGAAAAAAACCTGAAGAAATCTGCAGTAATCCACTAGTGATAGATACAAGAGGGGACCATTTGCCGGCCCCAAATCTGCCATCTCTGCTTCAAGTTTAACACAATATCTGGCCCCAAGGAATCCAATAAGTATCTGTAGAACTGAATTTATTTTACCAGTTTTATTTTCCATTTTGACCTATATCACACTTCTATCACATTCCTAATTAAAATAAATGAATATTCAGAGTCCTTCATAAAAACCTCTGCATGTCTGCACCCAAGTCCCTTGTGGTAGCAGGCCCTCCAGCCACCTTCTGCCATCTGATTGCTGCTGCTGAGTAAACAGCTTTTTAGAGCCTTGAAGTGGTTTAAAGCTCTGTTAGATTAAACACCTGTTCTTTTTTGTCCCTAACCAAAATAATCCATACCTGTGCTGTTCAACAAGGTAACCACTAGTCATGTGTGGCTAATTAAAGTAAAATTAATTAATTAAATTAAAAACAGTACCTCAGTCATATGAACCACATTTCAAGTGTTAAAAACAGGTGCATGTGACGAGAGGCTAGGGCTCAGGTGGACAGTGCAGTGGCAGACAGGCCAGCATCGCTGAGTTCTGCGGAGAGTGGTGGCCCACATAAGCCAGGAGGCCAAGCTGGTGGAGGCCAACTAGCAACGTTCTGCCTTAAGGGTGTATTGTACATGTCGTTAGGGTCTCAAATATTTCTGTATTACTCTGGTATCCTCCACCAAAGAATTTATTTTTCTTTACACTTACAATGTGTAATTATTGAGAGAAACAAAAGAAGCTTGCCTAATATTACCATACTTTAGCAATATCAAAACACATCTGACATACTTCTGGCATACATTATATTACCAATGACAAGTCACATTCAAGATATCAGAGAATGGAATCAAGTCTGGAAAGGAAGATTGCTCTTCTAGGGAGCTCAGTGTCTTTCCCACTGAACTTAACAAGTATCAGAGTCAAGACTGCTCTTGCCTCTCCAAAAAGCTTTTGTTTTACTTGGTACAAATATATCTAAGATCTTAAAATATAAGGAGAACCAAATATTGCTCAGATATAAAATATTAATGCCCTAGAGAAAAGCTAACATGTAAAAATTCACTTTAGGATTTCATTTAACAAAAAACCCACAGCCAATGATTAAAGCGTAATTTAGCTTCAGCAAAACTGCAGCTTCCAACTGACAAGCTCAACCAGTGCTTATAATGATGTAACAGGATACTTAATCATAGTCTTAGAAATATGAGTATCTTCAAGTTTTCTGGGCCATGTCTTTGAGTGTTTTCAAAGTAGAAAATGGTATAAAGAGGAACAGGCAAATGGGGAACCTCTTCTAATTAAGTTCTGCCAATTAAAATGAGATAAGCTAAACAACTGTTAAATAACGGGAGCTATACTAGAGAAGCTGACTCATTAAAAAATATTCTGATAAGGACAAACCCATATATGTGTACATTTAAACAAAATAAGTGTAATATAAAGAGAAGATGGTATGGAAAATAAGTCTAAGCAGAAAGAACACAAGAATACATATAAATTGATAAGATTATTTTAAAGTATTTAAAGTATTATAGTCCAGTAGTAAGAGAGAAAATGTATATAAATGTCTATGTAACTAATGCCATATTATGGCTCAGACTAAGTGTGCATGAGACAGTATGCCCATAATTCCAAATAGCATTTTAAAAATACTGGAGCAAATACCAAAGGATATTTGGGTCCATAAAATGGCACAAAATGTGGGTTAGGAACAGAATATAACTTCTGATTGAAAAGAAGGCACACTATCCAAGGTTGAGGAAAAATTCCTCAGATCAAAAACATTACATAGGTTTCAACTTGAACATTAACTCTCAATGATTGGCAGCATATACTTTCAAAGTTCCTGAAATACTGAGCAGCAGAAAGGACTTTCATAACAATGTTATGTACAATTGGGTGGTAGGTATTTGACATCTTTGCCTTAGATCTAAGAAGACCAAGCTATCACTGGCTAACTAGATCATGGAATTCTTACACTTCTTTATATTTGTAACAGAGCTTGTTTGGAGCCTCTTCTTCTAGAATGTAGTTGAGGAGAATAAACAGGGAATCCTAGATTTGAAATCCCAGATATGAAATTCTTCACGGATAAAGTTCTGTGGTTGATGCTTTACATTTTATCTGTCAGAAAGCAGTACCAGAAGAATAATGAGGCAAGAACATATGTTCAAGGGGGTTGTGGAGGTAGGCAAAGGCATCAAGAAAAAGTAATCCTTTAAAATCAGGGCATAAAGACAGGCTACATCTGTTCTGAGAGGTAATAAAAAGTATGCCCTGCAGGAACCTATTTTTTAAAAATCTTTTTATTTAGAAATAAGCTCAAACTTATCATTTTTCTGTAATGCATATGCCCTCTTTCGCTTACTCTTCTATATATCTCAACACAATGTTTATCTGTTTCTCAAAAGTGATGGTAATTTTGAGGACCAATCAAGAAACTGTATACTCCACTGTATAACAACTGTTTTTTTCCCTCCCTTGTGAATAATAAGCAGTTTATGGGGAATGCTTAAGACCATGCAAATATCTTGCTCCTTATCAAATTTTCCTCTTATATTGAGCATACACTGATGATTTTTGTATGATCAATCCTTGATCAGGATGGATGCAAAATGGTTTTCCAATTCTAGGACTCTCCTCACATTGTATCATTCAGCTCTTGGCATTCTTTTCTACACACAGAGTCCTGTCTCCACCATTTTGTCTGTGTGTCTGTCTTTCTTTCTACCTACCTACCTATGTATCTATTATCGTTATGGATTCATGAATTCCTTGTTTTTCAATGGTTTATAATTCATTGTTGTACTTAATTGTTCTGTTGCTTAAACTGTCCTGAAATTAACCAATGGAAATTCCTGTGTTCTTATGATATGCCCGTCTTTTGCTGAGTGATTCATTTCTGGCCTAACAAGATATTTCAGGCTCATATTGTGTCTATACTCCCAGTTTTGGAATCGGCCATTTCTCCACAGATTCTTGGACCCATGTAGTAGACAATGGATTAGAGATCAGGTGCTAGGTGTGCTCATTGCTACTGAATAAATTTGCTTCTTGGTCCTTCCAGTAGACAGAACTGGAAAGGCATTACATACACAAACCTATATGCATATGCAAATATACATCAAGACTAACCTTTTAAAAAAAGGCTTCCTTTGAGGATTAACAGGAGAGCCTTGAAACCCCAGTGCAAAAGAAAGGGTGAGAAAGAATTGTTCCTGTCTCTTCTGGTAAGAACTGTTTTGTCCTTTCTTCCAGCATAAATAGGAAAGGAGAAGTCCTAGTTGTATAATCTAGAAGCCTTACAGATCACCCATCAAAAAAAAAACAACATTAAGACTCTTTGCATTAGGAGATGTTGAGTAGCACTCAGTGAAATAGTAGCTTAGAAGGCACATAGTTTACTATGGCTTTCTTCCTTCAGACTCTGACCAAGATAAACAGAGAAAATTATGATCTCTCTCCTAAGCCAGATGCAGACAACAACAGAGTTGTGGTTTTCTAAACTAATGTTCAATGAAATGTTAACGTAATAAATACAGGTGAAAAATGCTGAGTTAAACTTTTTTTTTTAACTGCAAGACTCCTTGGGCCTATAAACACAGTAATATGCATTATGGCTTTGTGGGTGCAGAGGGGAATATAATATGCAATAATTTTCAAACATGCTTGATCATTGCTTTTTTAGGGAATTCTACTTATTATCTTAGAAACTCCAAGGAACAGTTTTATGTATCATTAGTTTAAGAGCTTTATGAAATAGAGATTAGGGGAATCGAATTAGTCCATACATACAATTTGAGGCAATGTATCCTTCATAAGCAACTTACTAGAGCACTTAGCAGTCGATTCAATTTTAACTCTGCAGATTTAATTTTCAAATTTAAAAATAACTAGCTTTTTCTTATTTATTGCAATTATTAAAAGCCAATGCCAAATTTGAAAGACTTAACATCAATTTGACACAATCTCTGCCTTCTACAAGAGTAAGAGGGCCGTTTTAGGAGGACAGTATTACTCTGATATCAAAACCAAACGAGAGAGCACTGAAAAAGATTATCAATCAATATTGCTCACAACTAAGATGTAAAACTCCCCAGTAAAATTTTACCAAATCCCACCCAACAATGTATGAAGAAAGTAATACACCACAGCCAAGCAGGATTTATTCCAGGTATGCAAGGCTGGTTCTATACTGAAAATCAACCAATAAAAGCTATCATATCAACTGCCTGAAGAAGAGAAATCACATGATCCTATCAACTGACTCAGAAAAAGCATTTGGCAAAATTCAACACTCATTCATGATAAAAACTCTCAGTACACTAGGAAGAGAGGGGAACTTTCTCAATCTCATAAAAAACAACTACAGAAGACCCTACAGTTAGTGTAATACTTAATGGGGAAAGATTGAATTCTTTCCCTCAAAGATCAGGAACAAGGCAAGGATAAGGATATCTGTCTGCTCTCACCACTCTCATTTTGACATAGTACTGAAGTTCTAGCTACGACTGTAAGGCAAGAAATAGAAATTAAAGACATATAGATTAGAAAGGAAAAAGAAAACTGTCTCTATTTGCAGACTACAACATGATTTTCTATACAGAAAGTCCCAAAGAATGTGCAAACATTTCCTAGAACTAGTAAGTAATTTTTGTTAGGGCCACAGAACAGATCAACACACAACTCAACTGCATTTCTATATACTGACAATGAGCAAGTGGAAACTAAAATAAAAAATACAATACCATTTTCAATTGCTCCAAAGAAAATAAAACACTCAGGTATAAACCTAAAAACACATGTGCAGAATCTGTATGATGAAAATTATAAAGTGTCAATGAAAGAAATCAAAGAAGACCTAACTATATACTTGGAGAACCATACCATAGTCGTGGATTGGAAGACTCAACGTAGTAAAAGATGTCACTTTTGCCCAAAATAATTTCTAGTTTTAATGTAATTCCTATCATAATCTTAGCAAGTTTCTTTGCAGAACACAGCCAAGCTTTTTGCAGTATTTATATGGAAAGGCCCTAGAACACTCAAAACAATTTTGCAAAAGAAAACAAAGGAGGATTCATTCTTTCAGATGTTAAGGACTATTATATAGCTGTGATCATCAAGACAGTGATACCATCTTGGAATAAATACAAAGATCAAGGCAATAGAATACAGAACCCAGAAAGAGATCCACATCAACATACCTAATTAATTTCTGGCCAAGAAGCAAAAACAATTCAATGAAGGAGTGATAGCTTTTTCAATAAATGGTGCAGAAGCAACTGGACATCCAGAGGAAGCACAACACAACACAACACAAAAACCCTCGACTTTAACCTCATACTCAAAGTTGATCATACAATTAAATGTAACACTGTAAAACTATAAAACTTCTAGAACAGTACATAGAAAATTTTGGGGACCCAGGACAAGGCAAAGATTTCTCAGAGTTCATAGCAAAATTACGATCCATAAAAGTAAAATTAATAAATTGGGTACTTAATGAAAATTAAACTTTTGCTCTGTGAAAGGCTCTGCTGATGAAAATACAAATTACATACTGTGAGAAAATATTTCCACACCATATATGTGACAAAGACTTTGTGTCTAGAATATATAAACAGAGCAGTATCCTCAAAACTTGACATTGGGACAAGCAATCCAAAAAGAACATAAATAAAAGACATGCACAATCATTTCACCCAAGAGGATATATATATATATTGCAAATAAACACATGAAAAGATGTTTAACATATTAGCAATTTAGGGAAATACAAATATAAAGTACAACCAGACATCATGCATACTGATTAGAATGGCTAAAATAAAAAATAATGGTAACTTCAAATGCTGGCAAGAATACAGGAGAATGTGGATCATATAGACATTGCTGATGGTAACGTAAAATGGTACTAGTGCTCAGGGAAATTGTGTAGAAGTTCTTGTCAAACTAAAAATGGATAAGCCTGGTAGCAACAGCCCTTGCAGGTAAAAACTTATGTTCACACAAAAACTTGTACATGTATGTTCTTACCAGCTTTATTCATTAATAGCCAAAATCTGGAAACTACCCAAATATCTTTCAGTGAGTTAAACAAACTGGCATATAGAGATTACTACTCAGCAATAAGGAATGAACTACTGATACGTGAAAAAAGGAAATCTCCAAGGGATACATCCTACATGATTCCATTTAAATTACATTCATGAACTAATTATTACAGAGCTGGAGAACAGATCAGTGGGTGCCGTTGGCTAGGGATGGGTTTGACTATTGAGGAGTAATAAGATGCGTGTTTTGTGGTGATGGTACAACTGAGTACCCTGATTTTGGTGGTGATTATACAAGGCTACACATACTGTCTGTGAATCTAATTATTCAAAATAAAATGTTAAAAGAACTCATTGGTAGCTAGTACTAATTTAGCTTACTGTCTTTATTAATATTCCAATGTCTACGTATTTCCAAAGACAACATACCTCTAATTTGTACTGATTAAAAATTTTCTTCCCAAATAAGCTACAGTTCTGCTGCCACTTTATTACTATCATTTGATTACAATGTCAGCAAAGTCAACTTCTTTTTTAATATAATACTTTTTGACATCTGGTCTAAATTTTATCTACTAAGTTACCAATAAATGTGTCTTGGGGATTTCAGTCATCAATAAGTAGTTTATTTATAAAATGTGAATTCAAATTCTTTTTTCTGATAATAAGGATAAAGTAAATTGATTAGTGTAATTTTATCTTAATCCTGCTTTAACCTGTAAGCATGCATTTTTAATATAGCCTGTGGCTGTGGATACAAGGTGGCTTGAGTTAACATACAGGAAGAATTAGATTTATAAGTTTTACACTGACATGATTTTCCAGAGAATTTTTAGGTTCTAACAGTGAACAAATTTGCTTAGAGGGTCTGTGTCTTATACGCATTAAACATCTGAGTGGGCAAGGAAACACATGCCACTTATTTGGCTCACTTCAAAATAACTTTCACTAAACTGGAAAAAAATTGTTTTCCTAAAGGCAATCAATAACAGTAGGTGTAAGTTAGAGTTAAAGATGAAAAAATATCACAAGTTAAAAATACCAAATGTGAACATAGTACTGAAAAGAGTCCATATGGGCACTATGTTTATTTTTGGTGTTCTTATTTAAGAAATAGCAAAACAGATGCTCAGAATCCAGGACAGAAACTAGCTCAATAGGGAGAAAAGGTTAAATGAGTGAGAAAAGTAGTTAATGATTTAGAAAGTAGTTAAGACTAGTTTCTTCCTGTTCTTAGAAAAAAACGGTAAAAATAAAATAGATTTATATTGTCCTGAATAAAGTTTAGATAGGCTCCTGGAAAAACCTTCAAAGTTTTTAGGAACAAGATATAAAGGCCAGCAAGACAGCAACAAAAGAGGCAGCAGACTTACCTTAGTAACCTTAACCTGTTTTTAAGCTGTCATCCACTCGGGGATTGAGCAAGGATTAAGTTTATAAACTGAGCTGTTTGTCATCAAATGTTGATAGGTATCAAAGGATCATTTCTAATGAAGAACCTATCACTATCAAGTGAAATTAATTACCAATTACAACACTAAATTAAAAAGAAACTAGTAAAAACAGATATCAGGGGATGGCACACTATGGCCTGAGGGCCAACACGGGATGCCATCAGTTTTTGTCAGTTTTATTGGGGCATAGCCACGCCCATTCATTTATGTAGCAGAGATCGCTGATTGTCCCTTACAACAGCAGAGCTGAACAGTTTGACAGAGACAGAATGACTCACAGCCTAAAATATTTACTATCTGGCCCTTCACAGAAAAAGTTTGGTGACTCCTGACTAACATCAAGAAGTACTCTTAAAACAAAAACAAAAACAAACAAACAAAAAGAAGTACTCTTACGGCTATTAATAACACTATTTCTAAACAGTAAGAAAACCATATCTAAATCTAAGGCATGTTCTCTACACTTACTTGTCTAAAGTAACATAAAATGTCATGTTGCAATGAAAGGCAGAAATCCCAAGCACAATTATTAAAAGTTGAAAAGGAATTCTAATAACTCTCAACCTGATGATGGTCAATGAAATGAATACTAAAAATGGCCTTGAACAGATAAAAATCTATCAAGAGTTACATAAGAAAATAATAAATACAGAAAATATAATGATTAAAAGAGTAATTACTTACGCTGTATGTGAATGAGCTGCTTTGGCATCTTAAATTCCCCAGGATATATAGACTCATAGTAAGCAATATTACTTTCTGCCTCTGGGACTGGTATAACCATATTATCCCTCTTCTCGCCGTACACCTGCTGTGCTGAAATAGCCCGTTGAAGATGGTGTTCCTAAAAAGAGGGGAAAATAGGCAAGTTTATATAGTAAAAAAACAGCAAATAGAACATACAGTCTTGTGAAGAGGTTTCTGTTCATGTTTTTAAAAAAGGAATTTTAGTAGTTTTGAAAGGACATTAACAATATAGTGGTAAAAACATTTTAAGTAAAAACAAGACTGTGTTACATACATTGTGTATTTCCTCAATTTAAGGTACTACAATGAAATAGAGAGTTAAATTATACAAAAGTCCAAACAGTTGACTAAAACTGTTAAAGCTTGCATTTTTCAGACGAGAGTTAATGAAAAAAGCTTAAAACACTTGAAACTTATTGTAAGAAAAAAGCTGGCTATGGATAAAAAATACTGACTCTAATCTCCTATTCATACAGTGCTTCATAAATTTGGAAAGCACTTTCATACAAATCAACAAATAAGATCTCTTCAAAGGTGAGAGATTGTCATCTCCATTTTTAGTTGATGAAAGTGACACAGATTTAAACCTAGTCTTTTGTCTTGAGTAACCTCTCTCATGAGATTTTCTAGAGCCCTTTTGGAACAGTAGTAGAGTAAGTAGTGGTAGAAAGCTTCAGAGTCTGTGACTCCTGGGAAAGACACTTCAGTTTTCTAAATGTTTCTTCCAGTAAGAGAAAAACAATCTATAAGGTTGATTGGTGATTTAAGTAAGATAAATGTGCATAAAATGTTTAGTATAATACCTGGCATATAACAGGTGCTTAAAATAAGCTTGGGTTTAGTCACCACACAGGAAGATTTTTTTTAACTTAAATTCTTTTATATATATATATATATATATATTTTATTAAGGTATCATTGATATACATTCTTATGAAGGTTTCACAAGAAAAACAATGCGGTTTTACTACATTCACCGGTATTATCGAGTCCCCCCCACCCCCACCCATACCCCATTGCAGTCACTGTCCATTGTGTATTGAGACATGCAGGAAGATTCTACCAGTTGGTGATATTACCAGCTGATATAAAAACATCTGTTCTCACCCAGCCCTATCATCCCTGAACTAAAGACATTCCAACAGTATGAAAACAAAAAAACTTCAGTTCTTCTAAGTGGCCTGTTAAATAAATACACACACATATCACATATAGGATTCTGCTTTGCAACATACAGAGCTTTATCCCTAGGGCTTTGGTTCACATGATATATATCCTGAAAAATCCTTCCATACTGATACTTCTACCACAGTTTTTGCAACAGCTGCATTGTACTCCACTTTATGGACAAACCACCTTTATTTAATTAAACACTAATTAATAGGGGGAGGAAAAAAAACCTGAAAAAGACCTGCCTACCCCTCTACCCAAATGCTGCAAAAATCTCTCCTTGTACTATTTTATACAAGACATCCTGATGGACTTGAGAAAGCATTTGCAGGACAACTACAAATGAAGTGCTCAGAGGGTGTGTGAGTTTACAACCACAAATATTCCTATCACTCCTTGTAGTAATTTGTAGTCACTTCTTAACATCCCTTGTGAATTTTAAAATCTCCCATGTGGTTATTTTAGGTTATTTTCTTTACAATGTAAGTTTTTCTTCCCTTAAGTGTTGCTGTTCATTCATTTTCAAAAGTGCTGCTTTTCTTTTTCTTCATGTTTAAATATGTGGATTGTTTCCCTTTGTATTATTACAGAAATTATCTCCATGTAATATAATAAATTTTATAAATACTTTCCTGAAATCTGACTTATTTTGGTTAGAGTATTTTTTCCATACAGGGAAGCTCTATTAGTCAAATTCATTAATCTTTTTTCCTTCATGGTTCTGTCCTACTTAATAACAGATATAAATTGTATAGTCACAAACTAGGTTGTATAAACAAATACTTTTTAGTAACTCAATTTGATCTTTGATTCAGGCTGCCTACTGGCTCCTGGGAGCTGGTAGAAACTAAATGCGGGTGGGAGGGATGACTGACAGCTGACTATACCCTCTCCTACTTGGTATGACAGAGTGCCTCTGTGAGCTTTAGCTGAGAAGTCAGTCACATGTATATCTTTCTACACTCAGAGACCCTTGAATGTCAAGAAAAATTTTCTTTGACCCCACTAAACATACACCAAGCTCAAGGAGGGAGTAGGGAAGTAAGGCACATTCTTAATTTGCATTTTGTTCCTATTACTTTTTTATTTAGGTGACCATGTGAGAGATACTTTATCATTTTATTATTTTGCATAAGGAGAGAGGGTGAGCACCTGTCCAAATGTCATGCATAAAATCATCTATTCCACTTACTGATTAAAAATGTCCCTTTATCATTAAATAAATTCCCCATGCACTTGGGAATTTCCAAGCTCTTTTTCCCTCCTACTCGACTCACCTGTTTCCTATGTCAGTATTTGTGTGTTTTAAACTGGGTAGCTTCATATCAGTTTATTATCTACTAAGGCAATTAGCTATCTTATTTATTTTTCTGGATGAACTATAATAAAAATTACCTTCTAGGTGTGAAATGGAACCCCTAAGATGTTTTGATTTTTAAAGGCAATATGGTATGGTGGTTAAGAACACAGAACTTTGTAATCAAGAGTGCTCTGGATCTGAATGTGGGCTCTATATACTAGCTCTATGATTTTGGGACTTGGGACATTTATCTGCACATGTACATTATGTACCTATCATATGGGACTTTGATTCAGATGAAATGTCTACCTTTCATTATTAGGAAGCTAAAGTTTTCCATATGCTTATTTACCACTTATATTCTCTCTAGTGTGAACAGAATCCAATTTTTGTTTATCAGAATTATAGTGAATACCTACTATTTAAAAAAAAATCCTATTTGTCATTAATTTTGTTTTGTATTTCACACAATTTCCTCATATCTTTAACAGCCAAGAAAATGATTTCCCCTTAATACATGGCATTTAGGGGTGAAGTGTCATGATGTGTGTAACCTACTTTCAAATTGTTCAGTAAAAAAAACACATTTTAGTATAGAACAAAACTGCAAAACATTAACTATAGAATTTAGGTTAAGAGCATATAGTTACTCATTGTACTGTTCTCTCAGTTTTTGTTTGGAACTTTTGAGAACTTTAATAATACAAAAAGTTAGATAACTGGGTACTACGGACATAAGATGGGTATAATACACAATAAATATGGGAAAGTTTAAAGTCTTAAAAATCATTCCTCAACAACTGCAGTGTAACTGTTAACTTTTTTATATTCCTATTCACTCTCTCCTGTGTATCAGTGAGGACCCTTGGACAAGGAGACAAACAGAGAAGGCCAGTGTGGCTGGAGCATGGTGAGTTGGGGTGGGGTGGGGGAGTAGTAGTGACAAATGCACGTGTACAGGGGGTTAGCAACAAATCACGCAGAGTCATGGATCGTGTTAGGGATTTGTCCTTTTACTAAGAGCAATAGAGGTGAGAGTTTTTTTAAAAGATCCTAGTTGCTGTACAGAAAATGGATCATATTCAATAAAATGGAAACTGTGTAGCCTTTAAAGAGTTCAGAATAATATTTAATGACCTGGAGAAATCAATTCATTCAGTAAAAAAGATTTGGAAAAAAAAATTTTTTTTTTACTGTCAAACTCTGTATCAGACTGTCTACTGATAAATTAAGTATCCAGTGAAATATGTTCAGGATATTTCTAATTTAATCTTTTTTAAAAGAAAAAGACACAACTGAACATATGCCTACAGAGAAAAAAGTCTAAAACTAGCTGTGTATGTATATATGTATATAAAACAATTTTTCTCTCTATATTCCTTTCCCTGCTTTATCTTTTCACAGTACTTACCATCCTCTGACAAGTCATATACTTGGTTTGTTTATGTTGTCACCCATATT
This sequence comes from Manis javanica, assembly GCF_040802235.1. Taxonomy (NCBI): domain Eukaryota; kingdom Metazoa; phylum Chordata; class Mammalia; order Pholidota; family Manidae; genus Manis; species Manis javanica. Next base: position 100,997,207 of record NC_133157.1, on the reverse strand, counting down.
TCCCCCCGAATCCTCCCCCAAACTAAGCATCAAGGGGGCAGGGAATTTTGTCTTATTGTGTACACTGCTAAAATAGCCACCCTAACATACTGCTGGGCACAAAGCACAATGCTTAAATATTTTTAAAATAAATGAATATATATGTATGTATCATGCATTCATGCACACATAAACATAAAGTTTCAAAGTATATACCCCAAAAGTTAACATTACCTCCAGGTGGTACAATTTTGAAGTGCTCTTCTGTAATTTTATTTTTTGTATTTTCTAAGATATAATTATTTTATTTTATTTTATTTTTTTAAGAAGCAGCAATATTTTTATTAATGAACTATCTGGCATGCCTGTATAATACTTGCTTGGTACATTTTTGGCTGTAAATTCTCTAATCAGCTCTTCATTTGACAATTATTTTGTAAAATTTCCTAGAAAAAATAGAAATATAATTCAGTATTTCCTCTAGCTTCATTGAGGCTTTTTTTTTTTTGAGAGGGCATCTCTCATATTTATTGATCAAATGGTTGTTAACAACAATAAAATTCTGTATAGGGGACTCAATGCACAATCATTATTAACAACAATAAAATTCTGTATAGGGGACTCAATGCACAATCATTAATCAACCCCAAGCCTAGTTCTCAACAGTCTCCAATCTTCTGAAGCATAACGAACAAGTTCTTACATGGTGAACAAATTCTTACATAGTGAATAAGTTCTTACATGGTGAATAGTGCAAGGGCAGTCATCACAGAAACTTTCGGTTTTGATCACGCATTATGAACTATAAACAATCAGGTCAAATATGAATATTCGTTTGAACTTGATTTATATGTGAATCCCACATTTCTCCCTTATTATTATTGTTATTATTATTTTTAATAAAATGCTGAAGTGGTAGGTAGATGCAAGATAAAGGTAGAAAACATAGTTTAGTGCTGTAAGAGGGCAAATGTAGATGATCAGGTCTGTGCCTATAGACTAAGTATTAATCCAAGCTAGACAAGGACAGCAAAACATCCATGGATGCAGAAGATTTCTCTCAAAACAGGGGTGGTGGGGTTCTAAGCCTCACCTCTGTTGATCCCCAATTTCTCACCTGATGGCCCCTCGCGACTGCCTGTCTTAGGTCGTTCCTCCCTTGAGGAATCTTACCCGTCTCTGGCTAACCAGTCATCTTCTGGGGCCATACAGGGAAATATAAAGTTGGTAAGTGAGAGAGAAGCAATATTGTTTGAAAAAGATATAATTATTTTTGACAAAACAGATTTGGTATATTTCACTAAATGACTTTCTAAAACAACAGTAATATTTTAAATACATAATTTATTTGGTTCAGTAAAACCCTTCCCATTTAAGTCAGTTTAGCACAAGAGTAAAGAAGCTTTCTAGGTGAAGAAAATATTTTTAAAATCCAAATCTATATAGTTCTACTTCTAAGAAATAGAGCATCAAATTAAATAACAGTAACAATAAATTAAAAGTGGAATGAGACTCTTGCTTTGAATAGGAAGATGGGGAATGGTGATACCAAATAAATGAAATCAGTAAGATGCATTCTGAACTTAATTCAGTAATTACAAATGCCCGACTAAATACCTAAGATGATTCAACTCTAATTTACAATTATGTAATACATTAGATGTTCCCTCAAAATAATATTTTTAATTAAACTTTTGAATAAATTTGAGCATTGAGTAGGCCAGCATTCCCAAACTGAGTTCACTAGAATATACTTAGTTTGAAATTATCAACATAGTTCAATAAAGAGTTTGACTGTAAAACAACAAAAATGTGAACACTGATTCTAAACTCAGATTTTTTTTTACTTTAGGACTTTTGTGAGCTTTTAACATGAATAATGTAAATTGTGGTCCTTCATGAGGATGGGTACAGTCACTCCAAACCTATGACCACAGAATCATTTTTTCAGAAAGTATCTATTAATAGCTCATGGAGAACTTCTGCAGTAAAGTTTGGGAACTGCTGTTATAGAACAAAAACTAAAAATGCGGAGCAGAATACCCAGGCTTAGGTTTGTTCACTAATTGACTTAGTCTGTATTTATTGAGTGTAAACTATGTGCCTGTCACTGATTGGTAAATGGTAAATAAAATAGACACAGTTCCTGACATTATAGAGCTAGCACTCTAGTAAAGAGGACAGATACTAATAAAATAGTCCTAAAAATAAACTGTAAAATGTGGTAACTGCTATGAAGGACAAGGACAAGGACAATGCATTATGAGAAATATAAATAGGAAAATGACTTCAAAACAATGATCACTTTCACCAAGGCAAAGTGATACATTCAAAGATTTGCAGAAATGGTAGTTAAAAGATTGTTTTAAGAAAAGACAGTATCTACGTTTGAAGACTCCTTACTAGTCTTACTAGTTTGACACTATATAATAATTATAATAATTAGGCTAGGTTGAAATTTGAGAGTTAATCACCAAAACACCATGAACAATTCAAATTTTTCATAAAATAACAGAGGCATAAACTCTTAAGTAAGTCTGACCTTACAGGGGACAAAGTAAATAAACAACAACCTGAATAACTCTTCAATATTCAATCTTACATACCATGGAATCAGATGAGCCATAACTTAAAATTAAGCAAATAAATTAAAAAGCCTCTTGTTCTTCAAGTAACTATAATGCTTTCTATACATAGCAATGTGAACAATAGAAAAAGAGGAACAGAAAAGACTGAACAATGATCTTTAGAAAGTTCAGAGGCACACTTTCCTGTCTCCATGAAATTTGCTATTGTGGGCACTGGGCTCCAAAAAAGTACTCACTCACTTTCACTTTTTGGTTCCTTCAGCCTGCCAACACGCACTGGAAGAGTGTAGACTTTAGAAACAGAGACCCCAGGAACAATCAGCTTCCTCATTAGACCCCAAGTCCAGCAAATCATTCTACTACCTATTTGAATCAATTCTATTTTATATCTATATATACACATGATTTTTTTCTCCTTGCCCATCTTTCCCTCTCTTTTCTCCAGCAGTTAATGTTTTTTATCTTCTCTTTGTTATTTTTGCTTATCCCTAGAAAAACTTTGCCTTTCCAGGTGGCTTTTTATGGTTTTGTAGTTATACATCAGTAATTAACATGAAAGGGTTAACTGGTTCTAAACAGGGCATATCACTTGTATTTAAGAAGTCAGAAAATAGCATTTTTAGTAAGTAGGAGTGACATTAGCTATTTGTAAATAAAGCCTATCTGAAGGGCAGCATTGCAAATGTGCCTTAAATATCTGCTCTGTGCCTTTGTTTACATGTACAGATACCTTTGCTGACATTACCATTCACCACCCCCACCCCCATGGAAAACTCCCACTTGTTCTCCAAAGTCTGGTTTAAAATGATCTTTCCTCTGCATCCCCAAGGCAAAACTGCTCCCCCATTTGTGCTTCTACAGCACTGTATTCTCTACTTAGAAATCATGCTTTAATTACTTGTGTACATACCGATTTCCAAAATTAAGATCAGACACTATGTCTAATTAACCTTTGTTATCTTTTCCTTTGAAAGACATATTCTCTTGGAGTATCTGGGGACTTAATATTCTTTTCAGGGTGAAGACTAAGTAAGATTATCTTTCTCTCCTACCTACTCAGCATCTAGTACTATATATTGCTGTTTCAGATCCTCAAAATTTTATACAGAATTACAGAAAATGAGGATAAATCTAAAGAAAATACATGAAAAAAAGAAGATATTTCTACTTGCTCTATAAGAAATTCTAATAAATATTACCAAACCAAAAAGAACTTTTCAAGGTTATATCGTGTAAATTCCTAAACAAAGATTAAATTATATATATCACTTACCAAGTTTCTGTTTAAGCAAATAATGACCTTAACACTTAGCCACAGCAATTAAGATCACATTTAGACCCTTTGGGCTACTTAACTTAAAACAGCTTATTAAAAACAGCAATAATGTATAAAATCCCTTATGAGGAAAAAGTGATGACTGATTTGTAAAAAGTCACTTAGTAAGTTCAAAACTACTGATAATTTATGCATGTAGAGCTGGACTCCACTGCTACTTGAACAAAAGGGCTGAGCTGAATTACTTTCTCTCTCCTATTTTCTAATGACATTTCTAAGAATGAAAACATCAATGCATATTCAGAAATACTGTTCAAGTAAGTACTCCCTAGTTTTTCTACATGCACACACCCAACTCTTGCCTGGCTCCTTATAATATCCTTCTAACTGGTTTCTGTGCTTCCAGTTTTCTCTCTTCTTCACAAAATAGCCAGAGTTTTGTCAACTTAATATACAAGTCAGATTGTGCCATTCTTTCATTCAAAATATTCCAATGATTTCCCACCTCATGCAGAATAAAAGCTCAAGTTCAAAATTGCTTACAAGGTCCAATGAGATCTGCAGCACCCTTTCCTGTCATCTCTCTGGCATCATCTACCATTCTCCTCTTCACTCACTAGACTCTTGTCATACTAGATTGCTTGCTCTTTGTCAAACTTCTAAAAAACAGCTTGCTCCCCCACCTTCTTCAAGTCTTTGTTGAAAAGTTATCTTTGCAGATAGATCATTCCTTACCACCTCTCCCACTGTACACCCACCAGAATGCTAAAACTGAAAAGGTTGACAACATCAAAGGACAGTGACAATGTGGAATAACTACAAATCCTAGACTGCGTTAGTGAGAAAAAGGTGTGGCAGACCTTATAACACTAAACATACACATTCCACATGACCCAATAATCCCACTCCTAGGTATTTATTCAAGAAAAATGAAAACACAAACCTACAAAAAAGTGTTGAATAAGAAATGTTCACAGTTTTATTCACAATAGCTCAAACTGGAAACAACCCAAATGCCCATTAATATGACAGATGAAAAAACTGTGGTATAGTAACACAATGGAAAACTACTCAGCAACAAACAAGAACAAACACCACAATAAACACCCAAACACTGGGATGAGTAAAAATAGCATTATTTAACAGAGTCCATACTCTTCTAGTTAAGCTTTAAAACAGAAAAAATACAAAACAGTAGCTTCTTCTAGGGAGTAGGGGGGCAAGGATTAATTGGGAAGGGGAATGAAGGAATTTCCTGGGATGATGGTAATGTTCCACATCTTGATGGCCGTTGGGTTATGCAAGTTATGAATTTGCCAAAATGCAGCTAATACACACTGAATATTTGTGAATTTCTTTGTATGTAAATTTTAAAAAGAAAAAACAGTAAACAGATATGAACTCTAGTTAATCACATGCATGCTTAAGCATTTAGAGAAACCTGTACTAATGTATGCGATTTACTTCAAAATGCATCAAAAAAGTCACATGGATTGATGGAGAGATGCATGATAAATCAAGTAGAGTAAAATGTTAAAGGTAGCTAGTGGGTGCATGGGTTCACTGTAAAATCTGTGTAACTTTACTTATGTTTGAAAATTCATAATAAAATGCTGCAAAAATATGGACTCTCTCCTCTCTCAACCACAGAACTTGATTCCTCAATCTGCTTTGTTTTCCTCTATAGCACTTATCGCCTATCTCCTTATACACTTCTGAATTTACTTATCGTCTGTCTCCTTTCTCCACATAATAAGATCCATAAAGGTAGGAATTAGTTTTTTGCTTTGCTTTACCCTAGGTCTAAAATTGGGCCTAACCCAAGAATAGATTTCATAAAAGACTAAGATTAAATTTCATAAAAGCAAAGAATAAATTTAGGCTTGTTTATTTTGCTTTCTCTTTAAAACACTCAGAGTGAAACAGTTGAAGGAGAGACTATTTGGCAAAAAAAAAAAGAGCAATTCAATACTTACTATTTCCTACCAGAAATAAATGGCAAAAGATCCTAAAACTATTATCTTCTACTCCCACTCTTAAAGCCCAGTAATCTGAAATTACTATTTCTAGAGTATAAAACAGTAAAGGAAGACCTTTGCTAAGGTACAAATAAAACAGTACATTCTTGTTATTTCTTTTCAATGTGAAACATTTGCCAATTAAGTACTTTTCTTATAAAATATTTAAGACTTAGTGTTACTAAGTAGCATGGTCAAAGGCAGCCCAAGGCAAAACTAAATTTAATTTTGATCCTTGCCTTTTCTTGTCCCTTACTCATACTCCTTACATCCCTTCAGATTTGGTTTGCTAGTGTTGTACTTTTTAAGAGCTTGCATGCCCAATGTTATGTTTGGCAACGTGAAAGGGGAAGAAATTTAGGTTTTTATTTCCTGCTCTTTAGAAGTCACAATCTGATCAGAAGGCTTCCCTAAAAATTAAATTAAAAAAGGCTCAAAAGCTCTTGTTTTTGGTTAAAATCTTTAGGTGATGATTTCTACACTTTAAATATAACAGTGAGAGGTAGTCATCTGTCATTATTTAATACCTTTTAACTCAGGCAGTTAAATAAAGGACAGGCATACATTGTTTTACTGTGCTTCACTTTACTGCACTTCACAAGAACTGTGCTTTTACAAATTGAAAGTTTGTGGCAACTCTGTACAGCAAGTCTACTGGAGCCATTTTTCCAATGGAATTTGTATTTAATTTCACTGTGTCTCTGTGTCACATTTGTTAATTCTTGAAGTATTTCAAACTTTTTCATAATTATTATATTTGTTAGGGTGACCTGTGATCAGTTATCTTTGATGTTACTATTGTAACTGTTTTGGGATGCCACCAACCATGCCCATGTAAGATGGTGAGCTTAATCAAATCAATCAATCAATAATCAGCCAACCAGCTGTTCCCTGTCTCTCCCTCTCTCCTTGGGCCTCCCTCTTCCCTAAGACACAGCAATATTCAAATTGGCCAATTAATAACCTACAATGGCCTCTAAGAGTTCAAGTGAAAGGAAGAATCACATGTCTCTCACTTTCAATCAAAAGCTAGACATGATTAAGCTTAGTGAGGAAGGCATGTCAAAAACTGAGACAGGCTGAAAGTTAGGCCTTGTGTGCCAAACAGCCAGCCGAGTTGTGAATGCAAAGGAAACATTCTTGAAGAAAATTAAAGGTGCCCTGCTGGTGAGCACGTGAATGATGATACAGCCTTACTGCTGATATGGATAAAATTTCAGTTGTCTGGATAGAAGATCAAACCAGTCACAACATTCCCTTAAACCACAGCCTAACCCACAGCAAGGCCCTATGGCCCTAACTCTCTTCAATAGTATGGAGGCTGAGAGATGTGAGGAAACTGCAGAAGAAAAGCCTGAGGTCAGTACAGGCTGGTTCATAAGGTTTAAGGAAAGAACCATCTCCGTAACATAGAAGTGCAGGTGAAGCAGCAGCAAGTTATGCAGATGATCTAGCTAAGATCATTAACGAAGGGGTTACTGTTCCAATGTAGATGCAACAGCCTTCTATTGGAAGAAGATGCCATTTAAGATTTTCATAGCTAGAGAGGAGCAGTCAACACCTGGCTTCAAAGCTTCACAGTACAATCTGAGTCTTGTTAGGGGCTAATGCTGCTGTTGACTTTAAATTGAAGTCAGTGCCCATTTACCATTCTGAAAATCCTAGGGTCCTAAGAATTATGTTAAATCTACTCTGCCTGTGCTGTATAAATGGGACAACAAAGCCTGGATGACAGCACATCTATTTACAGCATGGTTTAGTGAATATCTTAAGCCCACTGCTGAGACCTACCACTCAGAAAAAAAGATTCCTTTCAAAATATCACTTACCACTCACTGACAGTGCACCTGGTCACCCAAGATTATGGAGATGGACAATGAGATAATATTGTTTTCATGCCTGTTAACACAATATTCATTCTACAGCCCATGGATCAAGGAGTCATTTCGACTTTCTAGTCTTATTCTAGTGGATGTATCTCTTAAAACTGTAGCTGACATAGATACTGATTCCTTTTACAGATCTGGGCAAAGGAAACTGAAAACCTTCCACAAAGGATTCACAATTCCAGATACCATTATGAACATTTGTGATTCATGGGAAGAGGTTAAAATATCAAATTAACAGGAGTTTGGAAGAAGTTGATTCTAACCCTGAAGGATGTCTTTGAGTGAGGGCTTCAAGACTTCAGTGGAGGAAGTAACTGCAGATGTGGTGGAAACAGCAAAAGGACTGAGTGGGGACTGAGGAAGTGACTGAATTACTCGATCTCATGATCTGACTTGAACCTGTGAGGAGCTGCTTCCTATGGATGAGCAAAGAAAGTTGTTATCTTGAGATGGAATCTACTCTGGTAAAATGCTGTGGAGACTGCTGAAATGAAAGCAAGGATTTAAAGTATTACATAGACTTGGTTGATAAAGCAGCAGCAGGGTTTGAGAAGATGGACTCCAATTTTGAAAAAAGTTCTACTTTGGGCAAAATGCTATCAAACAGAAGCATCACATGCTATAGAGAAATTGTGGAAGGAATGCAGCAAACTCCACTGTTGCCTTACTTTAAGAAACTGCCACAGCCGCCCTAGCCTTCAGCAACCAACAACTTTATCAGTCAGCAGCCATCACCACTAAGGCAGGCCTCTCTCCACGAGCAACAAGACTGACTCACTAAAAGCTCAGATGATGGTTAGCATTTTTAAGCAATAAAGTATATTTAACATTAAGGTAGGTATTTTTTAAATAGACATAAAGCTACTGCATACTAAACACGACTACAGTATAGTGTAAAGGTAACTTTTATTCACACTGGGAAACCAAAAAACTCATCCGACTTGCTTTACTGAGATACATGCTTTACTGCAGTGGTCTGGAACCAAATCTGCAATATATCTGTGTTTCTCATTTTTCGAGGTTAATACCCTAAAACATTGAATGAAGTGCATATCTAATTTAAACTTGTCTAAAACTAAACTTGTTCATTTAATTTAATACAAAGAAAAGCTGCACAAAGACCTAGTCCTTAGTTAGCCCTTCTACATAATCTTGCAATTTCATCCAGTATCATGGCTTTAACTACTATTTGAATGCTGAGGACATGACTCAAAAATCTTAATTTCTAGCCCAGATTTCTGCTCAACTCTAGGCACATGTATGGAGACAACCTCTTACTGTAAGTTCCATAGACACATCTCACATAACATCAACACTATCTGCCAATTCTCAACCTGTTTCTCCTCCTGTATTACCTGTTTCAGTGAATTGCACTATTATTTGTCAGTCACCCAAGCCAAAAGCCTTCATTTCTCCAGCTCGCTATTGTTCCCTATTTCTCTATTCCCAAGTCAAATAACATGCGTTTTATGTCTAAAAACTATTCAGTGATTTTCCATCCCACTGTCATAGTTCAGGCAGCAACTAGCCTTCTTACCTCTAGAATCACACTATTCTCCAATTCTATAGCTGCCAGTGGTCTTTCTAAAAGAGTTTGATCATGTCACTTTCACACTTAAGCCTTAGCTCCCCAGTGCCTACATGATTAAATTCAAACTTCTTGGCATTACAGGGTCCTTCATGATCTAGCTCTAGCTAATTTTTCCAGTCCAACACCTTACCACTTTGTACCCTGAATTTTACACTACAGCTACAGGGAGCATCTAGTAGAACCCTCTAGTAATACCTATGTGTGATGTCCTCTGTCCATCGAAACCTCTATTTGTAATTCTACTAGGATACCTATCCCTCTGTTACAATGGTAACACAGCAAACAAGGAGTAACTTTCAAAATATCTATTTCATAAAGAAACTAAGCAAGTCAGAATAAAAAAAAAAATCCCAATAGGGGTCTCGCTCCTCAACTGCCTGCCTCACACACACCAGAAGGGCAAAAAGGGCCAGGAAGAGCACCAAAAGTACAGGCAATAATGAGGTATTTTAAAAAGGCATTCATCTTCGATCATGCATCAATCTACTTGGAAGAAATGACTTGTGAAGTCCTTTTTAGCTTTGGGGTATAAAGCATTAGGTTTTATTACTAGGCCTATTAATCTGTCTTTCCAGAACCAAAATAATAATTATTAACATGTACTAATAAGCATTTTATTATATACCAGGCCTGAGCTTCAGTTACCTTATTAAAGCTCACAATTATTAATAATAATTATACCAGTATTATAATTTATAATAATTATACATGTAGAAAAAGAAGTGGCAACTATCATCTCTATTTTACAGATCAGTAAACTTGCCTATCTATCTTCATGCAGTTGACTGGATCAAAAGTAGCTGTGACTTGATTATGAGGGCTTAACGACTTCACTATGTTAACTCTCAAAAGGATATAGGTTTTCCAGATTACTTATTAGTGAGTTGCAAGGGAAAACTAGTAAACACACAGTGGAGAAACTGGACCTCACTTTGGGTGGTTAGAATGAACACTGCAATGAGGGACACATAGATTTTTGTCTCCAGGTGTGATGCCAAGACAATCTAATATCCCTCAAACACATACATATTCCAACTGGGAATGTAAACTTGAATCTAATTGAGAAAACATCAGACAAACCCAAAATGGGACTACTGTATTAAAAAAAAAATCAAAAGAATTGTTATCAAATGTCTACATCATAAAAGATTAAACACTCACTGCAATACTTAGTGATAAAAGACCATGATGGAGGCAACTTACTCTCAAGTGGTTTGGAAATGAAAAAATGTGTGTGTATGTAAGACAGAGAAAGAGTGAAAAAACAAAGCAAATGGGGCAAAATGTTAGTAACATATGGCATATATGGGTATACTATTCTCTCTCTTCCAACTTTTCTGTAAGTTTGAAATTATTTCCAAATAACAGCCTTTTTTTTAAAGCTAAGAGCAAAAGAAAAAAAAAAAGTAGACTTTATATAAGCAAGAGGAAGGGATGCAAGTACTTTTTCCAGAACTGCTGCCAAGTAACTGCATGATCCCCATAAGTCAGTGAAGTTTCTGGCTCTTAATTTCCTTACCTAAAGTAGACAGTCTCAGAATACTGTCTTGAATAGTAAATTCAAGGGCTATCCATCAGGTGTTATGTTGAGTTCTACAGTCAAATAATTTTGAGAAATGAATAGACAGGATAAACAATATTGAACAGTTTCTTTATAGAAGAATGCTCATGAATTTTTACATACGCCAAAATGCCCCATGATTTTCCAAATGAGTAATATCTAAGTCAACATTTCCCGATTATTCACTGACCATTGTAACTGTGATTTATCCAAATGTTTGGTGGGACCAAGGTGAGCATTAAAATAAAGTTATAATGTTAAACTACAGTATACAAAAACCATTCTCTTCTGCAACAAAATAATTTCATCAATTTTTGGGAAACAACCTCATGCCTCCATAGTTCAACTCAAACAGAGGTAGTTTTCATTGCTTACTTTTAAAAAGGGGAGCTCTAGTAAGACTGAAATCTCAGGCAAGAGAACTCCCTTTTATGGACAGTAACACAAATTAGGGGGTTGGTAAACTACAACCCAGTGAGCAATCCCATCCGCTGCTTGTTTTTGTAAACAGTTTTTGTTTTACTAGAAAGCAGCCACACTCACGTGTTTGCATATTGTCCACAGATGCTTTCAACTGACAACAGCAGCTAAGTAGTTGTGACAGAGACTATAAGGCCTGAAAAGCCTGAAACACTGACTGTTTACTGAATGTTTACAGACTCTCACTACAGACAGTTATCTGTGCTCTATTTAATTTTGGAGATCCAGCAGTCTGATTGTGATAAGGTGGATCACTGGCAGATACAAAGCATGCTCTACTATTTACAGCATGTAAATGACAGAGAGAAGAGAGAAGCTTATTAAGTAAAAATATTATCACTATGTTCAGACCCTATACCATCACTCTGAAGACGTATCATTATACCTATTTTATAGGGAAAGTGAAGCTCAGTAAGATTAAGTCACTTGCCCGAAGTGGTGGAAGTAGGATTTGGATTGAGGTCTGACTCCAGAACCCCATGGTCTTTCTACTGTAGCTTAATTCCTCCTTCTTGTCTTCTTTTGCCTTCCCCATGTATGGCTGAGTTCTGGTTGGTACTCAGGGGAGGACTCAGAATACTAAGAGAGAAGCAGAAAGGACTTTAAACAGCTAAAGAGATGAGCAACAGCATTACAGCTACAAGGATCATTGGGAAGCTACAACCAGATAAATTTAAAGAATAACAGCAGATTATCTTCTCTTACTTGTTCATCTTTAGAGTGCTTTACTAGATTACAACTCATAAACCTTAACTCCTGGTAATACCCAGGCACCCTGGATATGAAGGATGGAGTTGAGGAAGATTAAGTCACAGGAGAGCCAAGACCAGGTACATGTTCCCCTGTGTAACTAACTACTCTTAATCATCTATAGTGCCTACATGCATACAGAGGTTCACAGTAAAGAGTAAAGTTATGATTTTCTTTAGTAAGTATTGCATCTTGCTGACTGGACAAAGAAAAACATTAAAATTTGTTACTTCTTCCCCTAGACTTCCAACACTTTGATTTTATCTTTAACACAACATTTACCAAATAGGAAATATTGGTATAATCAAATATAATGGTATAATCATATAAATACCAACCAAAATAATTTTTATAGAAGTAATTACTAATGTGAGTTTCCCTGCTCAGAAGGAAATCCTTTTATTAAAAGGAAATGCAGAAGGAACTCATTTGGCTTTAGAAGTACTTTGTTTAGATACTATTACATAATTTACCATAAAAAAAGTCAGGTTACTAACTGATCTACCAAACGAGACAGGTAAGGACCTACGTGATAAACTAGGAAGGTTAAACAAACTCTCAAGTTAGGCTAAATTTGATCCCCCAGTTCTTCCATCAAAAATAACAGATTTATCTATTGTATCTTCCTTCCAGTCAACATAACAATCAATCATAGCTCTTCTTACACTGCTTTTATTAATATTTTTCCCATCAAAAAATATAAACCTTTAGGGTTTGTATGAAACGATAAGATTTGTGCATATTTAAGATAACAGTGAAATACTGTAACATGGCTGGTATAGAAGAAGTCATAGTTCATACAGGGTACTTAATTTGCTTCAGACTAAAATTTAAAATAATCTTACGTAACTTTTTGTCCTTTCTTAACTAATACCAAGTCCCTTGGTTTCACCAAAGCCATAAAACACCCTGAATAATTTCTGCAGTTGTCTTCCTGCAGTGCTAAAAAATAAAAGGGGCTCTGATAATCTCAGAACTTTTTTGTTTAAGTGTACATTCTTCTCTCACTCAAAACTCATTCTCCCTTTATTTGAAGTAACAGCACAGTAGTAGATGAAAATATGTATTTCATAATTCCAGAATATTCTAATTAATGTACAGTTATTTGGTACCATAAATTACTTTCAACATGTGCAGAAATAAAATTTCTAACTTTATTAGAATATTCTTTATCAAATAGGAAGACCAAGGTATACTATTTAGCAGCACATTTTGATGTCAGAAGCCTGGATTAGAATCTTAATCATGCCATTTACTAATCGTCACTTCTCTAAACCTCAATTTTTTTATTAGTTAAATGAAGTAAATGCTATTAAAGGATAAAGTGAGAACAAATATAGGAAAACATCTTAGCACACATCTATTGACTCTTTAAAATGTAAATAATGAAGCCAATTAAAAATTTTTCCCTTACTAGTAAAGGGCAGAAAATGCTACCTAACTTACAAGTTTGCACTCAGAATTACATGAAGTTACGTCCATAAAGTCCTAGTGCATTATTAGTGAAATAGGCAAATTTTAATAAATAGCCTAAATTATTAATGATTGTTTGATCATAGCTATGAATCAATAAATAAGACTAGTTTCAAATTTACCTTGTGTTTCCTCAAAAGATATCCTTTCTCCTACTAATCCTACAAAAGAAGACATTTTAGAGTTCCAGTTAATTTTTATTGGCAGGCTGTCATAACAAAATAATCCTTACCTCTTAAGATAATCAAATCTCACTGTAGAACATAAGGACTTTATCTGACAAATTCAGGCACCATAGAGTAGTAACTAAAATCAGTTACATCTTCAGCTTTTACAGAAAGAGATCTCTCTACACACTTTAAAGTAAAATACAAAAAAGAAAAAAGTATATTGTAGTTATAAGGAAACTTCTTCCACCTTTCCTGATCAGGTTAAATTAATGTTAGTAATTCATTTCACAGATTACTAACACCATACACTTCATCCCACAAAGGATATGCAATAATTCACTGGAACATTTTAAAACTTCTAATGCTACCTGAAGTAAATCTGGTTTCCTCTTTCCTATAGCAATCAGAAAAAAATGCCTAACTTTTACTTGGAGAAGAAAGGAAAACAGTTACAAAAGTTGAACATGCTGACAGCAGTGTCAGTTATAATCCTAACATAATTTATATTATCTCTTCAGTTGGTATCTATAACCATAAGAGAAGGGAGGTTATATTCCTTCTTGCAAAGGTCTTTAGGCTCATATAAACATCACACAAATTTTCTTATTTCACAGCAGAAAGAAATGAAAGAACTCAACTAAAGAATGCTTCCAGATAATATTTATGAAACGTTTCCCACGTATTAAATAGGCCATGCTAAAAGTCTGCATCATCTCAGGAGTTGCATTACATTTGGTCAGAATTAAAGGTTGACTCTGCTATACCTGAACAAGAATGTAACCTTTACTATCTTATTTCAAAAAAGCAAACTGTGGCAGACACTGCCAGTCAATCCTTTAAAAAAAAAATCCCTATAGAGACAAATTAACCTCTCAGTAATAAATGGTGGCAAAGTATTGGTGTTACACCTGTACTTAATTAGGAATGTATGTTTATTTCAATGTGACCAAGACAATCAAAATATGCCTTCTAGTAGGTGAGATGTTTATGTCATAATCTGGCCAAATAATGGTCAGAATGCAAAATTTACTTCATTTATAGAGTGAAGAAGGATAAAGACCTTAAGCTCAGAAGAGATAAAACATGGTCTACTGAAGCTCCATCTTTATCTATCTTTACAAATGTCCTCTAAATACAGAGGACAGTTAGCTCACTGCAAAAATACAAGGAGTTGTAGGATTTAATCTACAATAAATATCCTTGTTTCCTCATCTTCTTTCTCCAGTACAAAGATGAATACTGAAAGTGTAATCACCTTTAGTTCATCAAATTATTTCTTGCTGGCACAGAGTGCAATGTGCTTCCTGGCCCTCCTGTGGTTGGTGGGGTCAGGTGACTTATTCTGGCCAATGAATTGAGAGTCAAAGTGACTTAAGGTTATTTCTGGACCAGAGTATTTTATTGCTTATGCAAGATGTGAAATCTTTCAAGGCACTCCTTTGACCTGTCACCATGGTTGAGATGTTGACTGCTGAATCATCCTGGTTTCCCAGCTGATCCACAATAAAATACAACAGAAATAAACTTTTTAGGTTGTTACCATAGCATAACCTAGGTTCTTGACATAAATTGGTCCTAGAAGTGGGGTACTGTTTCCACACAAAGACCAAAATATATGCATTAGTTTGGGGGCCAGAAAGCGAGGAAACTTCTCAGGATGGCAATCTGTTTTAAGAAATTTAAAGCATTTAGTAAGTCAGTTGTGGTAACTTAAAAAGCAGATAATGTACTTAATACATCTATAGCTTTAGAAGAGGTTAAAAATACTCAACATGAGAAGTGTGTTGGTTGCTCTGTTTGGTATTACAATCAAGTAACAAATTTTAAAATTTTAGTTTGTAAGCAGGAGTGAAAGGGAAGAATCCAAAAATTAGGGGAGCTGCAGTGTTTGAAAAGTGCTTCTCATCCCAAGCCACAAATTAAAAAACTAAGGCAGCCTTTGATTAACAAAGGAGAGTAGTCAATCTTGAGAGGAACGTTCAAATCAAGTCTATGGCTACAGATTCTCACAGTTAACAATATTTGAATGGATTAGAGTCTCAGAGCAGACACCCAATGAAAACTCTTGACACCCAGTTAATACTTTCAGATGAACAAAAGGCTCAGTGGAAAGAGACAGACTGAGACACTAAGGGTGTAGGTTTTCCAGCAGAAGTTCACAGATTTATGGTATCAGCATTTAAGATATATTTAGTGAAGGGTTCTTGAGTGCAGGCTATTGGCATACTGCACTAAATGGGAACACATGAGAGGCTTACAAAGTTGTGCTACCACAAACAAAAATCGAAAGCCCAGATTAAAATGATTTAAAACTATACTTAGGTCTCCAATCTTCTACAAGCAGGAAGCAGACTGCAAAGTGAATTGGCCCCCAAAAGCCATATTTTCCACTACCTACTTCAGATGAGGCTAAGGAGGACGATGGAAAAGGAAGAATCTCCTAGGGCCAGGGCCAAGGCCAAGCAACACAGGAATCAAGGACTGGGGAGCCCCTTCCTCCAGGAGAACACATCTAGTACCTAAACAAGAATATTCTCTAGGGGAAGCAGCTCATATAAAGTCAGTCTTCTGGGATTTTTGAGTTGCTATGGATTAGGGAATGCTGTGCCTCTCATTATTCATACAGGAGTGTTTACTGTGGTTATCCCTTTATATACTGTGTGTCTGTGTGTGTGTGCAAATAGTATTTTCATTCACAGATCTCCAAATCAAGAGGAAGCACATCCAAACCTGATGCAGAGAGAATTATGTGTATCACTTGGAAACCCTAATTCTTCAAGCTTGATGCTGTTTAGCTGGACTTTCAGACTGGACTCTAACTAGAAAGGAGATAAGTATACTTTGTGGGAAAGAGAGTGATCAAAATCTTTGGAAAGGCAGATCTGTCAGTGCTGTTTGCCAAGTATTTTTCTTCTTCGCCTTCTGGTCATATGGTAGGACTATACTTCCCGGTCTTTTTAAGGTTGGGGGGGCTATGTGACTAGTTCTGGCCAACAAGCTGTAAGCTGAGGTGACATGTAACATCTGACCAGAGCATTCAAATAACTGATACATGATATTAGCTCTTCCAGAGCTCTTTCCTCACAGTGTCCAGCAATGTTCAGGATGGATGCTGCTCTGTTAGCTGGATCCTGGAGTGATTTCTTGTAGAGCAGAACCCCCAGATCAACCCAATGGACAATGCAGTGTTAGAAATCCATCTGTTACAAAGCCACTAAGATTTCAGGATTGTATGTTTATAGTATAATCTTGCCTGTCTTGTCTGACGGATAGAGGGAAACCCTTGTCACTTAACATCTGAGCCAGAGCCAAGCTTATATATCAACTAGCTCAAGTTCCTTCTGCAAATGATCAAAGTGAGGTCTGATAGTTCTGACTTGTCTAATCACAAAATAATCTCTGGTAGCAGAACTTAATGGAACCATCATTATCCTCATGTAATTTGAAATTACAACAGGAGTTCTGCTCCTAATCTCTAACACAGCTCTGGGACAGATGAACTAGAAACATACAAATAAATTCAATAGGGCAATCCAGTCATTCATACAACAAAAACTGAAGGCATTAAGCTCCAATGGTAAAGGAAGTTGGAGCTTAGATTCATCTGATCAAATAACCACATAAATGAAATGGGAGTTTACAACAGTAATTGCTAAGAAGAATGTGATATTATGAGAGCATGTAACAGACCCTTCCTAATTGGCAGGTACTTAAGGAAGTGACCTTGAGCTAAGATCTGAGGGATCAGTGGGAGAATACTAAACCAACCCAGAGGAGAATGTTTCAGTATACAGGATAGTTGTCTATATGTACATGGAGGGAACTTGGAGGCTTTGAAGAAACCCAGAGGCAGGGGCCAGATTACATATAAACTACTTTAAGAACAATATAAGCTCTTTATGGAGTTTTCAAAAGAAGTGACACAATGAAATGTCAGTTTTCAAAGGACCACTGACAGAAAACACAACACTGGTTAAGAAAGAGTACCAGGGGAGGGAGTAGTTGTGGTTTTGGAAATACTTGTTAGAAGGTACTGAAATATAGGTAAGAGATGATAATACCTTGAAATAGGGAAGTGGCAGCAGAAATGGCATTTAAACTATTTAGGAAATTGAACAACACTACACTGGAATTTTTATTCAGGGTATTTTAACCTCTAGTTAGCCCATTGGAACTTCCACCCTAGTTGTCTAATTTCTCCACTTTTATCTATAGTAAATCTGAATACATTAGACTGAGTAAGAGGACAGCATAAACGCCAATATGTTATATTCATATCATGAGGATGCCTCTCCCAACAGGTCTCGGTCGATACTTTTAGAATGTATACATGTTAGGAATGATTGGTCATTTTGTTTTGTGCCACTTTATATAGTAAACATTAGATTGTATTCCAGTATTTCCCAAGTGATAAGGCAAAACTACTTAGTGAAAACTTTCTAGATCTGAATCTTGGAAATCACACATTTTTTATTCAAATAAGATTTATTCCAGGAAGGATCTGAGGTAGCTGGGCCCAGAAATAAAAGGACTTCATAATTATTTAGTTGGTTTTCTTGTCAGTGATACAAAGTATTAGCCATCCCTGAGAAAGAGGAGTCTAGATATGAATAGGAATTAAGGTTCAAATGAGAAACTTTGTATGAAAAATCCCATTCCTAAAAATATAAAGACAAGGGAAAAAATGTTCATCCTACCACAAGCATCTCTTTATTCTGTCCCATTTTCAAAAAAAACCCAAAAATGTTTCATCACTACAAATGTTAGGAGGAATTTCTTAAGTATTCATTCTACAAAACTACAGCATAAAAGCTGAGACAAAAAATAAGGTAGTACTCAGCAGATATTTTTAAATAGATATAGAAAAAGCTGAGACAAAAGAATCAAGGAATATATTTTTATGAAGTTGATTCTATGACATCTCCTGGTATGAAGAGAAAAAAACTGCTTTTATTTTATTGGAATTGTATTACAAAGGAAAAGTTCACCAAGGAAAAAAATTCACAGAATTCTGAAAGGTCAAAATTCCACTACAGCGGATAAGAACATTACCAACCAATCAAAAAAAAACTTCAAAGAAGATTAAAAAGTAACTGCAACCAAAATCTTGATTTTCAAAACACTTTCAGATCAGGGAGAAGGTATTTTAATGTAAAACCTTTAGAATAAAACAATTTTGATTTTACATATGTAAATTTGTTTACTTCAAATGGGAAGAGAGATGACTCTTCAGGAAAAGTTTTAAGTACCTTTTCAGGAACTTATGTTAGAATTGGTTTACACAAATTAATTAGACTCTGAGTGGTAACATATCAACTACCCAAAGTAAACACAGGTATTTTTTATTTCAAACAGGGACTTAAAAAGTTTGCCTAAGTTTATGATTTACTTGCCATAAGAATTATAAGCCCCTTGAAGGGAAAGACATGTTTGTGGACTTCATAATGTTTAGCATTATATTTTTTAAATTTACAAATACTTGATAAATCAGATGTTCCACAAAACATATTGGAGGCCATAACATTTTCTCTGGCTTAAAATTGTGGCTTAATTATTAGAATGTCTCATGTCTTTCCCAGTCTTACAACAAAAACACACAAAACCACAGCTTAAAATCCTACATTAAAAGCTTCACTCCAAAAGCTCAAAAGCAGTTAAAATAGGTATCTGATCACCATTTTAGAACACAAATAATCACAAAGTACCTAGATTTTTCCCAAACTATTTAAACATTAAAGAAATACTTGTGCCAGAACAATATTAAGTCTTTAAGATACACTTTTCAAAGAGTTTATAGTGTAGTAAAGAAAACAATCATAGAAATGAATCTGTTTTGTAAGAGAGTTCAGGTGCTATGACAGGCCTTAGAAAGAGTAGGTCAAGAAAGGCTTCAAGAAGTTGACAGCAATCAGGTGTTTGTCTAGTGAACACAAGGAAGGGAAAGGTATTTGAGTAAAGTGGTTAGTGCTAGCAGAGGCAGAGAACATTACATACAGGAAGTAGTTCACTTTACTGAGCTGAAGGCTTGTGGTAGTAGCCAGGCTCCAAAATGGCCAAAATGATATTTACTCTTGGTATTCACACGTTGGGTAGTCCTCTCTTGCACTATACCAGTGGTCTGTGTGACCAACAGCACATGGCATAAGTGATGACCGGTCACTTCCAAGACTAGGTTAAAAAGACCGCAGCTTCTGTCTTCGGCATTCTCTTACTCATATGCCACACTCTTTCTCTTGGATCATTTGTTCTGGGGATGTCAGATGTCGGATTGTGAGAGGACAGTTAATGGAGCGGCCTGTGTGAGGGGGAACAGAAACCTCCAGCCAAAAATGTGAGTGAACCTGGAAGCAGATTCTCCAGCTGAGATTCCTGCGACACTGAAACGCTTTCTGCAGACTGAGCCAGAACCACCCCCCTAAAGCCATTTCCAGATTCCTGACCCTCAAAAAACTGTTAGATTAAAGTCTGTTGTTTTAAGCTGCTAAACACTGGATAAGTAGTTATGCAGCAGTAGACAATATGCTGGTACTGAGATTCCTCATTGGATGACAAAAACCTAAGAGGGGTTTTGGAACTAGATCTATGGGCTCTGAGGACAGTAGCAGTGAATAAGCTTAAAGCCTCATGGTGTTTCTGAATGGTAGAAATTTACCTCATGAACTAACTGGGTGATTTAGGTAAGGAGATTTTCAACCAGAGTTGAAAGAGCTGCCTTGTTTTTCTCCTCTGTGTGGTAAAAATGAGAAATAAACTAAAAAAAGAACTGTTAAAGGAGCCAGGACTTGAAGGCTTTGAAAATTTGCAGTCTCTCCAGATTACAAACAATGCTAAAATTTAAAAATGGGTTCTGAGGCATGATCAAATCCAGGGCACGGATAGAAGAACACAGTCTGAAAACAAACTTTAGGAAGTCGGCTATAAAGTCTTTTGTTAAGACCTCAAAAAGATCAAAGATGGTGCCACACAAAGGCCCGCAAAAGAGAACTATGTCCTTCAAAGATTCATTCAAGAAAAGGCTTATCTCAAAGAGATTTATGAGTGTAGCTTTCAACTAAACGAAAGGATCCTGATAAAATTCATAGAAGAACAAGTTTTTTAAAAGTTACACATCTGGAAATACTGTCATCTTGAACTGAAGGAGACGAGGTGTTACAAAATGAAGGCCTTCAGAGTCCCAAAATTTTGGCAGGAAGCAAGCTAAGAAAACTCAGTAGAAATGTTTTACCTTTCATGAAAAGGGAAGGGTGAGTAAAGGAGAAAAACTGAATGCCCAAAGGGCAAAGCTGAGTGCCTTGCATGAATTACATCCAGAAATGGATTCTCAATCAAGGGACCACCACCATTTTCTTGAGCAAATTTCAGAACTTTATGGACCAGGGATTCCCCTCTGCCTCTCTTTGAATAGGACTTTTTCATAGAGGTTATCCTAAGCCTGACCCAATATTGTACATTGGGTATGGGAGTGGAAGGGGGCAGGTATCTCTCCAGCTTCACAGATTTAGAGGAATTTGTACTTGAGAAGCTGTACTTAAGGAATTACATCTGAGAAGCTTCAACTGTACTTGAAACCAATTTGGATGAGATTCTGGATTGCGAGCTGATATTGTAATGGGACAAGTCTTCTGGGGGCTTTGGGAGTGGGTTGAGAACATTCTGCATGTGGGGACTTCGGTAGCCTACCTCTAAAGATCCCAATCTCCTGGCATAGCCTCATGTAGTCCCCTCCTACATTTACCAGGGTTGGCCTGTGTGACCGACAGGAAGGACAGGAGTGATGGTATGTAACTTCCAAAATTAAGCCATAGAAGAAAGACCATGGTTTCTGTCTTGTGTGCTCTCATCTGTACTTTCTTTTGTATTACTCACATTGGGAAAGTGTGCGGCTATGTTGTGAGGACACTGAGACAGCAACTGAGAAGCTCAAGAACAGAGGCCTTCAGTCAGCAAGGAACAAAGGCTTGCTGTGGTGAGTGAGCTTCAAAGTGAAATTCTCCACTCGGTCAAGCTTTTGAAGACTGCAGCCCCAGTCAAGAGCTTTACCGGGACCTCATGAAAAACCCTGGGCCAGTATTGGCCAGTATTACCCAGATTACGCTGCTCCTCAATTCCTAGCCTTCAGAAACTGTAACTGGTGCTTGTTTCAAGATGCTAAATTAGGGAGTATTAAATTACAAAGGGCTTCTGGAACAGGAAGGGAAAACTGGAAATGGAGACAGAGGTCAGATCCTGCAGGCCATTAAGGAGTTTTTACATTTTATTCTAGCAGAAAAAGGAAAAAATTAAGGACTGTTATCAAAGTAACAAGCAGACTCAACATTTTAAAAAGATCACCCTTACAATTTTGAGGGGGTTGGATATTCAGAGTAAGAATAAGAGGATATCCTAATCTTTCAGAAGGAATTCTTAGATCCAAATGCACTGATTTACAAGACTCCAGAACTGAAAATCACTAAAATGTAGACCTGTTAAAAAGTGCAGAACACTTACTTCCTTTGCACCTGATAACTCTCTAAAACACATTTTATATATATTATAGATATAGCTATATAAATATATATTTATATAAGTATACACCTATATCTTAGGCATCCACTGGGAAATTAACCATGTATTTAGGTTGAGAAAACAGTCCACTTGGGTTGACATCCCTGTCTACTTAAGGCATGTTTTTGGATACTTTGCTTATTATGTCACATTCTATCATAAATACAACTGATATGTATAAAAATTGGTAGCCATTATCAAAACTACTCCATAACAGAAATCATTTGTTATGGAACTTCATTGAAATTTTTAAAAACCTACCTCAAAAACACATTTCTCTCCTTCAAGGACTAAAAATGAAACTAAAATAGTACTTTAAAAAGACCTGAGCATACTAAAGGCACTGTGCTATACACTTTATATAAGATCTTGTTTAATTCTTACAGTACATTTAAATAGACTTGGGTTAAGTCTAAATAGGACCAGAACTTCAACTGAAACCTAACTCCATAGCTCATGTTTTGACCCCAGTAGAATAGTTTTCAACCCCATAAGACCCAATACTCCTTTCAAATTCCTTTCTATTCTACTTGTACATGGTTTTTTCAAATAATCATTCCAAGAACCTAACTACAAAACACAGAAATAAAAGTTATTTACAATAAAATATGTATTTCAATATGTAAATGCTTGGGGTATATACCCAGGAAGACAAAAAGTAAACCACAGATGCTAACATGGCTACATAGAATCATTATGAATGTAGTAGCTAAAAATCCAGACAATGCAGGTCTGGGCTACTGTTGATTACAATGCCACAAAGGGTGTTGTTGAAGTTATTTCCCAAACAGTAGCAACTGCTGCAAAACTTCTAAACAAAATGAAGTACATTTCCTTACTTTATGTATTAGTTGCAGTCCTGGAAAATCTAGTGACTGAAAAAAACTAACAAAAAAAGGCTTTACATGTAAAATGGTATTAGGTCCTAGACTTAGATCTTTTACTAATGGGAAGTTCACCTACTGGGATGTTCTGTGGGATAGCCAAGTCACATGCGTGATTCTCTATTTTGCAGGACTATCCTTTGCATTGTGGAACTTACACTGTTCCTGGCCCCAACAGCATCTCCCCCAAATTGTGACTATTAGAAGAATTTGCACTACTCTCCAGAATACCCTGAGGGTGAGCACCCACTGCAGATGAGGGAGGGGAGTTCTCTGATGTTGAGCTAAAGGTCCATTTACTGGATCCTGAAACAAGTGTTCTGTACAAAAATCCTCCTTTGTAAAGGTATTTACACAACAATGCAGCAGGAATGGTCCTAGACAGTTCAGACTATCTAGTAGGATGCTATCTTACTTGCACATCTGAGGTTGGCTGGATAAATCCCAGCATTCTTTGTATCTGTTACCAACAAGAGCCTGAGACTAACAGCACCACTCTGGCTCTTACCACCACTCTGATCTCAATATCCCTTAATCTGACCCAATCTTCCACTATTCCCCACTTTCCTAAAGTCTCCGACTCGCTTCTCTGGAATAAAGATATGTAAGTAAAACTCTTTATAGTCTCAGCTTCTTTCAGTGTTTCCTCAACTTCCTGCCCTGGCAGAGCCTTCCAGAAACTACTACTCCCTGTAATCCTTTCAAGCAGCAGGTGTTTCCTTACCCAGGCCCCACACACTTACACACGGTTAAGTGTTTATCCTCCATGCTCTCCATTGCCAGTCCTGTACCATTTCTTCTTTGCTTTCCTTTCAAATATCATAACCCCTCAGTTCATACCATCACCCCCTTCCCCCAAAGCTACCACATATACTGTCTTCTCAACTACTGCTGCACTTCTGGCACCATTCTTAGCAACATTTACATGGAAGAAACATCTAATACCATGACCTTCCCCCATGCTCTTTCCTTCTCATTCCACCTCAGCCACCACTCCTGTGGATATATTATAGATATTGGCTTCACTAGTCATTACACCCCTGAAATCTAAAATCAAGCCTCTGCTTTAACAACCCTCTTGGCTCCACTGTACCTACTCCAGCCTCCCACTCTCACAGATTTGTCCCAAAGGGCCTTCTATTCCTATAAGCCGTACCACCTCCCCACTACTCATGAGCTCCCTCTGGTCTTCTTTCCCCACCCACCCAGTTTATTTAAGATCCCATGGTCCTTCATGATAATCTACCCCCAAAATACTTTTAATCCCCCCCATCCCTCTTTTTCCTTTGTACTTGCTGGGCAAACCTCAATCCTAGAAAAACCCTACAATATACCTACATAGTGCTTGAATTGCTGTCCAAGTGAGCTGACTGGCCTCACTTTAAATGGTCCCAAATACTGAGCCCTCAGCTAGTCCCTCAGTTCACTACATTCTCTAGTAAGTTACCTTTCCCATACATACCTGTCTCTCTCTTAAGGTGCCCCCTCACTGAGGTGATGACCTCATCTCATACTTCAAAGAGAAAATAGAATCATAGGATAAACTATCTCATCCTCTCACTGCCAACTCTACCAACTGATCTGTGCCTTTTCTCATATATCTGCCCTCCTTACTTTAAAAAAGTTATTTCTGCTCTAATTAGTGACCAACACCTCTATGAAATTGATTCAGGGGAAGACACAGGAAATCGTATTTAGGAGCAAAGTCCTTGAGGAGGAGCAGAGAGGACAGGGTTATTTTATCCTAAATTTTTAATGACATCATTCCAACTATTAGACTAACTCTAGCACCTTTTCTTATTTATAATAGCTACTTTAACACTTTTGTCTACTAATTCTATTAACCTAAGTTATTTCTATGTCTCTTTTTGTTGCTTTATTTTCTAGCTTCTTTGCATTCCTATGAAACTTTTTTTTAGATGTCAAACACAAAGTTTTATGCTATAGAATCTTGTAGTACTCCTTTAAACATTTTTTGCACTTTAACCTGTAACAGTTAAGTTACCTGAAATTAGCTTGGTCCTTTTGAGGCCTATTTTTTGCATAACCTTTCCAAGAACTCTTACCTGATGCCCCATTTATAAGGTGCCCCATTTATAAGGTCTTTCCACTCTGGCGAGTGAGGATACAACACATTCCCAGCCCTGTGAGCTCCCAGAGCTGTTCCTATTTCCTTCCAGGTGTTTTTTTCCCTAGCCTCAGCAGCTTCCTCACATCTGTTTTCAGCCAGAGACTCAGGGTACTTTTCTGAGGCTCTCTGCAGCTCTACCACCCTCCCTTGAAGCCACTCCAGTTCTCCAAACTCTGAATTCCTTATCTCTTCAACTCAAGGAGGCTGTCAGGATGTCTGAGATTTTCCCATCTATGCTCACAGCCTGGAAACTCTCTAGGTAGCAACTGGGGGAATCAAGGGTTCCACTCTGCCATCCTTGTTTTTGTCTGCTGGAACTTGGTAACTCATTTTTCAAAAAAAAAAAAATCATTAGTTGTTCCTCAGCCTACTCCAGCTACTGTTCTATTTTTTCTGTTTCTTTCCTAGAACTATTCCAGAGACTCATCTATACTTGCTGTGACCCCTTCATTTATTTTTCATTATTTCTTCTATTCCCTCTGGGCTTTCCTACCCACCACTCCATCAAAAAAGGCCAATGGCACATATCTCATCAAATGAAATGGTCACTTTCCCCTTACCTTCCCTGCAGACATAGTTAACCAACGTTCTTCCTTTTTAAGACACTCTTATCCTCATTTTGTTCCTACTTCTTTAACAGCTCCTCCTTTACCTGAGCCCCAAGGCACAGCTTTAAAAATGATGTATATTCCCAAAACTTTTGAATTTATAGTACCAGCCCATAAATTCCAAATTTTACACCTCTGGTGCAAATTGCTCTACTGCACTACTTTCTTGCATATCCAACTAAATATGGACAAGAGACATTGCAAGCTGAACAAATCTGTCCTGTCTATACCCTTCCTCCTCCAATTTTCTCTATTTCGGTAGGTAGCCCAATCATCTATCCATCCAGCTGCTTAAGTAAAAATCTGGGGTTAATCCTCAGTTCTTTCTCTCCATATAGTACATTTAAATCTATCAGCAAGTTATTGGTTTTACCTTAAAAATATACCTCAAATCCACTCATTCTTCATCTCCACTACTACCACCCTCATTAAAGTCATCATCAACTCTTATTCTTGCCTAACATGACTTCTTCTCCACAAGGTAGCGAGAATAATCTTGAAAAAACATAATTCAAATCATGTCACTCCTTTGCCTGAAACTCTCTAATGGCTAACTTCATTTCAAAACAATCCAAACTCCTCTTAGAGTAGCCTGTAATACCTTACCAGACATGGACCCCAACTACCTCTGGGTCTTCATCTCATACTACTTAACCATTTGTTTACTTTGCTCTGTCTAGTCGTACTGGCCTTCTGTTCCTACCACAGGCTCTTTGCATTTGTAAATCTCTCTGCTTGGAATGTTCTTTATCTAGATCTTCACAAGGCTGTCTAATTCCCACCATTCACGTTTCAGGTCCAATATTCTTTAACCACCCTATGCAAAGAACACTCTATTCTCCTTCCTAACCTGAAACCTATCCTTCCTATCCCCTAACCAGAAATTCTGTATTACCTTGTTCCACTATGACTTAAGGCTGTTTATTTTTTTATTTCCATTCATTTGCTTTAGGTTTTTCCCATTAGAGTTCAGTCATTCAGTTAAACAAATATGGAACATTTACTTTGTGCCAGGCACTATTTAAGGGGCTGAAAACACATCAGTGAATAAAGACAGAAACTCCTGTCCTCCTAGAGCCTACATTCTAGAATATAAGATACGTAAAAAAAAGGAACCCGGTTCGTTCACTGCACTGTTGTATTCACAGTGCCTATAAGTCCTTGGCTCAAAACAAACGCACAAGTATTTGCTACAAAAGTGAATGAAATGGATTTATCTGTATTTTCTGTCTTTGTACAACATACCTCACCTTAAATATCTCCACTTAGCCATTAGAACAATGACCAAATTCTTGCTTAGATTTCAAAACAGCCATATCAGTATTTGTTTCTCCTTCAGACTCTATTACCTTATAGGTAAAACATGAATTGCAACCATCACTACAAAATTCTGACTCTAATTTCAAATTCTAATATAAGCAATCTGTGACTACTACATCCACTTATATTCCTTAAATCATTTAGAATTGGAGATTAGACTAAACTGGAACCAATTATCCATGCACCAGACTACTTTACTTCTGGCAAATTATGTTTATATAACATTCAACTGAAGTCACTAAGTCAAGATTTAATGACTATTCTATAAACACACAAAATACATTTGGAAATTGGCTTAAATACACTGGTAACATAATATACTCATTACAATCATAGTCTCATTGCACTTTTCAGTTAAGAAAACCTGGGTGAGTTGGAGCATGCATGTGTGCATATGCACACACACATGTACACAGACACACACACATACATGTTGGAAGCTAGATGAGGCCTCAGGTCTAGTAACTCCCAATTTGATTTTTACCAATTAATAATCACCTAAATTTAAAAACACAACTTTTCATGACTATATACAACTCTTCAGGATAGACAGCACATCTAACATTTTTACATCAGACAATCCCAAATAAAGAGACTGCATATTGTGAGTAGTTTTTCAGCATCAACCAAAAGCAAGACCATTCTAAACACTCAATTAGTATGAGGTAATAATGAATTACACTGTAAAGCATTTTTACATATACTGCCTTATTCACTCCTCAGAACTACCTCATGAGGTAAGTCAGAATACTCAACAAATGCAGACACTGAAGTTCATTCCGTAAGGTCAGGTGACTTGTCAAAGTTCACAAAAGCCAAAGTACATTTTATCAAGAGGATATATAACTATTATGTGGGATTCTGAAACTATCAAAATAATCCATCCAATATACAAAAAGTTCAAACTATATCATCCATAGCACATTTTAAACCCAGGCTGTCTTTGCCCCTAGATTCACTCTAAGGCCTGTCCTATTTCTTCAGTCAATACTTGCTATATAAAAATGATCTGCTTTAAAAATCTGTTTCAAAATTTAGCAAACTATGTCACAGTGTACATCCAACTCTGAACAAAATTCTTTAACCTCCATAGCAACAAAAAATCGAAGCTTGTATCTTTCAAGGAACCATTTATCCCTATTCATCAAAGCTGTAACTCAGATTACATGTCACAGCACATTTATTAAATACAAAGTTTTGTTTTTTTTTCTACCTACTACAGTTGGGTTGGTGGATGAAATTTACTTCATGTTTTTAAAGGTGCTAAGCTGGGTATCCACTGTTTAAAATACTGTAATAGCTCAAAATCATTAATATAATCACAGGCTTTAATACACTTGATCAATATTTGCCACAATTTATAAATATGCTGAAGACAACATAGTTAGCTCCAAGGAGTTCCAGCAGATACTTAAAACATTTGAATAACTTGTTTCCTAATTGATTTCCCCATAAAATACTTTTTTTTTTTTTACAGACAAGTCATTGTACTCTGTCAATGTAAGTCACACTCGAAGGACTCAAATGTTTAAGAGACATATACTGTCTAGTTTTATCTAAATATTTCATACTGCTTTTGTACTTGAGACTCACAATTCATTTTATTCCCAAATTATCATTTCCTTGTGGGTTGTCTTCTTTTTAAGTAGAATCACAAACTATACCATCATTCCATATTACTGCTCCTTTCAAAATGCTGTCCTTTACTTTAAAATTACTGTTTAAACCAACTGCTGATTAGCAAGTACTTTTCACTTTTCAGGAAAATTGTTATTAAAAGTATTGTCAGAATCCACACCTTCATATACACAGACAGAACTTTTGCTATTAGGTACATATACATGTTAAGTATTTTCCATCTGTTTCTTTACTATTATTACTACCATATACCATGATGCAATAGAAAGCAAAATATAAAAGTAAAACCTAGACTATTTAAAATAAGATATTAGGAGTCGTTAAATATTTGATTCTAATTACAAATTCATGAAGCTGTAATCACAGGTCACTAGTCCTTGTTTACAAAATTTAAGCTTTTGCATATTTAATGGTACTCTGAAGTCCTACTGTTTAACAGAAAGAAAAAGTAGTTCAGCAAATTCCATTACAGATCACAAAGCACAATCAGATAAATAAGCCCATTACTTTTCATTATTACTGTTTCACAAACTGAAGCACTAATGGTACTCTTCCAAAATTCTATCAATTAGTATACTGCCAAGGGCTAACATCAATACTTTCGAAACCCAGCATTACAATTTTCAAGACGTTCTCTTTGTAGTTAAGTCTTTAGTCTGAGTTGCTAATAGCCTTTAATTTTTCTATTATCTATTAAGTCTATGTAATAATCGTCATACTAATAAGCCTAATCAAATGACTGTTCGAAATTTTTAGAACAAATCGTGAGTTTTCTGCCTTGTGTCCTTACTAATACCTTGAGAAAAATACCTAGAAAAATATACCATTAGTTTAAATGCATATTGGGGGAACTCACTGACTTCCAGTATCATTTCCACATAACCCTCGAAACACCAGCTTAGAAACTTCTACTCAAAAACATGCTGGGCAGGGCAGATCATTGAAACTGTATTTTATTTCTTCTAAATTATCTTTGATTTTATCTAATTTTGCTACTGTAAAAACCCCAAATATCCTTAATTCCTATCTGTAAAAATTAAACTTTACTTCTACTGCAATTGAGATTTCACATATTTCTCTTCACTTTTCAAACAGTGGTCAGAATGGAGAAATCTAGATTGATTTTACAGCTCCAAACAAAGGGACTGAAGAAACATGTTGGTTTGCAAAATTTTAAAAGGGAAAAAATGATTCTTGGTTTCTTTCCAAAAATGAGAAATCACTTAAAGTGATTTAAAATTTTTTATAAAACAGAAAAATATTAAGTTTTGAAAATGTTTTTATCATACCAGAGGTTATGTGCATATTTCCAATTTTCCCTGGATGAAAACCAAAAACATCTGTCCATTTTATAAGTAGTCCTTAACTTGCATTTAATAACATTGTATACTTGAGCCAGTAACGAAAGATGTAGTTTAAGGGAGAAAATGTAGGTGTATGAAACTATTTTGACTGGTTAAAACCTTATTAAAGCAAGCAAGGTGTTGGATCATGATGGCAGGCCCTACTTCTGACAGTTCCCAAAGTGGCTGTATAGGGTTTCATAAACGTGACATTATCATCTTAATTACACCACATATCCTACCCAAAGCAGTCCAGATAACAGAAGAAAGGTTAAGCCTCTACTCCTTATATGGAGCCACACACTCTGAACATTCCAATGAAAAAGTCAGTTACTATAGGAACCAGGTAGCTCCAATTTGTTATTACTTTAAAACCAGGTGCTTAAGAGTATCTTTCCTAAAGTGAAAAGTAACAGTTAAGGAGATTATAACTTAACATAAAGCTCCAATTTTTACCAAAATGTCAATTTTAATAAAAACACTGGATAGTACCCATGTCTTACAAGTTACCCTTTCAATTAAAGTTGAAGTTGTGGCACTAAGCTTAGTACTTTAACATTCCTAACTTTAAAGTTAAGACCTTAAGTTTACAATCTTAAATAGTTAAAATATAATGGTGCAACATCTGCCCCCCCAAGCTTGTTTAAACGTTGTCTTTTTTTACCCCCAAAGGGACTAATTTATCTCTAATTATAATTAAAGCTGAGTCTATTAATTTCCTGATTTGAAAATTACTTGTCATTCATTAAATCAAAGCCTTCATCAGTTACTTTTTTCATTTATCAAGTTACAATTACATTATACCAATTCAGATGTTTAATCCCTAACATCTATGACTCAATCAAGTTCTTCATCACAATCTGAAGTTATTTTTCAATCCTACTACAATAATCAAAAAATGAAGAACTAAGTTCTAAAGTTGAGCAAGGTCCATTTTTGGGAGGAGGAGATAACTACATAGTTGTTTCTTAAAAAGAAAATGGCATTCCTTAAGTCAGCACATTCAGCTTACAGTATCGTTAAAATTGACTAAATGGGAGTACATTAATAAGTGTTTTAAGGCCTAGAATTCCTGCCAAGTTTACTAATGAAATATTAAGTTACCTGGTATAGTTAACACAATATTGCAGATACATTCTGATCATGAAATGCTTTCTTAGATGAGGTAGTGCTATACAAAACTGTCATCTTTCATGATCGACAGATTAGTTTTTCTAAACAAGACACTTGATTCAGATCCTATGTCACTCTGACCTAAGAGACACCATTACTATCGTGTGTCAGTCAAAGGCAAAAGTTCATTTTAACCCTTTGTCTATACATGTGTACCATTCTGCAAATTATCAAAGTTTTTGTTTTTCTAAGGTTAACTCAATTCTATTACCTCTATTTATGCTTAGTGTACTTTTTAAATATTTTGTAACATGCTACTTTCAGTATTGTGATTTATATGGCCTACTACTATCATCAACATGAACATAGGACTGTAGAGAAGCTGTTTATCTGGTACTGTTTACATTCTCCTGTTAAGCTCAGTATCTATTCCTGAAATCTATGTATCACTGATCTTACTTTTTGTTGAATGTAAAATGAAATTTTAGACATAATGGAAAAAGGTAGTCTGAAAGAAAAACAATCCCTCACAGTCCTCAAAAATACGGACTCCACATGTTACAGTTACAAACTAATGATACCACTACACTATAGAATGTTGATAATATTTCAGTGATCAAAAATTATCTGTAAAATTTAACAAGCACCAATACTTCAGGTGAGCTAAGCTCTGATTTTCTGGTTGCGGTTCCTGGGACTGTCCTAAGTACTCAGAGTAGCAACACTTAACTACATTTCTAAAGTGTACTGTAGCGCTGTCTTGCTTTTTTAGCAAGGCTCCCTTTTCCTGGGCTTCAAAACAAGAACTACAAATTAATTTCCAGGGCAATGTAACACTGACATCCCAACTTGAAAGTATTATCTGTAAAACTTGCAAACAAAAATAAAACCAAAAGACAAGATTCTGCAGGAACAAGTACTTTAATTTTTAAAAACAAATCACTTATTTAAAAATAAACAAATGGCACCATTCTACTCTAAAGTTGATACAAGTAAATAAAGAGGTTCCCATAGACAAAGCGCTGAAAGTCAGTACTATACCAGTCTCTACTACATACTTACCACTTATCTGTAGATTTAAGACACTCCTCTCAAAAGTAACATTCGACTGTCACAACTATTTTACTTTAGTAGGTTAAACGACCCAAACAGTTTAAACAGCTTTATTTTCAAAATCAACATTACAGAGCATAATTTCTACATTTAAAGTTCGTACAGTACCAAGTAGAGGTATTACAGTACAATTTTCCACAACAAAATTGTAGCACAGAAATCCAGCGACTCCTTGACTTCCTTGAACTGTCAATATACTGCACCCTGTTTAAATGGCTGTACCTGAAAACCAAGGTATGCAATTCCTTAGGATTAGAAGTCATCAAGTTATACTGTCAAGGATCTGGGGAAATGAGAGGAAGATTCTATTACCCTTCTGCCTGAACCCAACTACACACCAAGATAAAGCCACATCTATGATAAAACGTCTATTAGCTGTAAATATTTACCGAAACCCACCCAATTTAGGCAACTATGTTAACAATTCTAGTGAAGTAAATCACTTTAGTTTGGTTTTGGATAAGCAAGGATCCTCTTCCGAAATTTAGATCTACTAACATCTATTTAAATTGGCTCTCTTTTCCCCCTATGTTGAGAAACAAGAGAGCAGGTGAACTTAAATTTTATTTAAAAAAACAAAACCCAATTATAATAATAAAGTAACAAGTTTTAGAATAGCCAAGTACTCCCCCACCCACCGTCCTATCAAATCTGTAATATATTATTCTTCAGGATCAGAGAAAGTCAGGGAGACTTTACTGTCCTCTGACTGACTAGAATTGGGAAGGGATGGATGCAGAAGTCCCAGAAAGAGGATGCAGAAAAGTAACTCTTATCCTGTGATAACTTAAGTCGTCCGGGCAAACACGCAGTCCCCCCACCAGGTCGTGGCAGGGAGAGGGAACCGAAGGCTCTTAGCCCTGCGATCCAAGTTCCAAGCCCTCCGAGCCCCATGGCTGCCCGGCCACCGGGAAGTGCAATTCCCCCACTTAGCACCAAGTCTGCGCTCCCAGAGCCGGCAGCGCGCGGAGGCCGCGGCGGCCCTGGAGCGCCACCCAGCGGCCCGCGGAGAGGCCTGCAGGCGCGCCCTCCTCGGAGCCCGGCTCGCCGCAGCCCCACCGCCACCCAGCCCGCTCCCCTCTCCGGATGCACAAGGCCCAACCCGAAAACTAAGACCACAAAATGGCTGCCGGCAGCTCCATCACGTGACCCCTTTGTGCCTTTCGGGCCTCGGAACTCAGCGGGACCCTGGTATAAGCGGCCGGGGTCGGCGGGTGGCTTAAGAAGAGGCCCCGCCGGGCCGCGACGGCCAGGGGTCGAGGCCGGGGAAGGCGGGGTAAGGGCCCGGCCGGCGACAGAGTCGGCGGCGAAGAGAAGATGGCGGCCATTTTGTGTGGGTATGCTGCTCCGCCGCCGCCGCCGCAGGCAGCAGAGGGAGCGGGGCCTGGTGGTGGGTCGGACAGGGGAGTTAACACGTACCGACTCCTCTTCCTTCTCCATTCCGGTGGGCATCTGCGGCACGGCCCGGTTTATCGAGGCGTATTCGTGCAGGTCGGGCAGATCCTCACAGCGGAAAACCGGCAGCGGCTTCGAGGCGTCTAGCGCCCGCGCCCGAAACGACAGTTTACTCATCTCAGGCGCAGCAGATACCTCTCCGCTCTGGGGAAACGGCCCCGGCCAGGGGGATCATGGAGAACCGGGGGTTCGGTCCCCACTCGCCTACCGCTGCCGGGGACTTGAGGGGCGGAGCGCAAAACCCGCCGTCCGGGCTCTAACACCAGCCGGGAGGGTGGGAGGCCGTGCTGCTCCGCTCCTCGCTCGCTCGCTCTCTTCAATACGCCATGGCCAACATGGCGGACATTAAAACTCCACTGTGCGCTCTTCAGCCAACCCCAGCCATTCCCCACACTGCATCGCGCAGCGGCGCGGGCACGCGGCGGCGGCGGCGGGGGGGGAGGGGGAGCGCGGGCTCGAGGCCAGGCGCCGGCACGAAGCGCGCGTCCCGCCAACCCCCGGAGCCCGCTGGCCCCGCTTCCCGCGCCCGGCTGCTCGCGGCCCCCGCCCGCGGCGCGCCCGGTGGCGGACGGGACGCTCGGACGCCGGGAGCCCACCTCTCAGTCCTCCTCTCCGTGGCGCGCACACGTTCACTTTCTCACACTCGCTCCCTACCAGCGCCGCTTTCTGACGGGCGGAGGTGCAGGAGAACTACCGCCATCCGCACGCCAGCTTTGCGAAAGGCAAGGGCAGGAGAATGGCCGGGTGGCGCGGTCGCCCCGGGGTCGACGGCCCGGACGCCCTCACCCCCGTCGGCGGCCTCCCGAGAGGCGGGAGCGACCGGGGCCGCGGTGCCCGCGGAGCGGCAAGGAGGGGCGCCCGAGCCGGGGGCGGACGCGTACGTTAGTTACCGGGGCGTTTAGGGCTTTAAAACAAAAAATGCAAATGAATTGGGGGCGGAATGCCACTTCGCGTGAACTTTTACCAGCAGTTATTTTTACGTCTAAGGAAACTGGATTGAATAGGCTCCGCATCAAGTCCTTGGTCAGTTCCCACCCACTGGGTTCACTACAAACAGCAGGCATCCTATTCTGCTCCAAATAGGACTTTTAAATTTTTTATGCATTTTGTCTACCCATATTTTATTTATTTTAATTGAAGCAATGGGAATAATCATTACCGGACACTGTAGCATTTAGGGGAAATTTTTTTTAAAGCAAGACCTATTTCAACATTTCAGAGTCAATTCTTTGTATGTAGCTCATGATTTTGCTTGTAGAGAAAGAATGAAAAGAAAATGCTTCAACACAACCGTGGGTTAACAATCATGTTCTCCGAAAAACTATGAAATTGAATCACATAAAAACTTGTGCTCTTGCCAAACCAAAAAAAAAAAAAAAGGGAAAAACTGTATTATTAGAAAAGATTGAGACAGATATGATAGACTGTTAACATCGGTTTTATATTTCACACGCAATGGGTAACCCGAGAGCTGTTTCCAGTGGAATATTTTCAAAATCAGAAAGACTGTTGGAATGGGCTTAGTAAGTTTGGCAACAAATTTTCAAATGTTCACTAAGATACAAAAATGTTTTGTTAAGTCTCTGCTTTTCTCCCTGGGGCCTGTATAGTAAAAAATAATCACTATTCTTAAATACTAGGTTGGATAGGAACTTAATAGCTTAAGTTACTAGCTTAAGGCACAGGCATAGTGCTACCCTTCCAAGCTGGTTGAGCTGCATACTAGAGGGTAGGGAGGAGACACGGAGAGCATAGATTGACATTCCCCAAAATTATTCTCAAAGTCTGATATTGACAGCACACGTCTGTGAGGCAGACGGACTTTCATCTCTAGTTACTATACTAAAGTTATGCATTTATTCATTCAGTGAACAAACGCTGCTGCCCTCACAGTCTTTTAGGTATGTTGCTGATTACTTGACACCCACAGAGCTTCTGGAGGAGTTTACAGTGGGGGAAGGACCTGCGGAAGGCAAGTGCCACACCCGAGCCTAAGGTTAAGTGTCCAGAAAGCCCAGGCAATCATGGGAACAGGAAAGAGTGTTACCCAATCCATAGGGATAGCTCTAATGAAAGCATCTTAGTAAAAGTTATTTAAGATAAGGATGGATTAGCTTGGCAAGAAAATGGAAAGTACTATCCAAACCTGTATTTAAGAACAATGGTTATTTTTTCTATGTATCTTTTGGGAAGCAGAATGTGCAACTTGGAGTCAGGACATAGCATGTCACATTCTGAGAACCTCACGAGTTGCCAACTGCACTATGGAATATGACACCTATTTAGCTAGGTTTAACAGTTCTGGCTCAGTATTAGGAAGCAGTCCTCTCCAGCTACATTAGATTTCTGCAAATCTTAGTAGTGGAATTCAGTTGGTTGGGGAATCTCAGACTTTATGGAACAAAAGGGTCTTAAGTCATGAGCGAATCACCAAGGAATGAATATGTTTTTAACCTTAATTAAACTAAAACCCACTGGATAACATTTTCCATATGCTATGTTAGTAATAATAGGCACTGTATAAAATAAGTATCTTGTTCTCTAGAAATTCTAGAATCACCCTCCACAAGCAGATTCAGAGTTATGCTTACAAATTAAGCTTGCACTTTTGCAGGTAATATGCCTGCAAAGAGATGTTTTCTTTCTGCATCAGTTTTCCATCCAGATCAATGCCCTGTATTTGTGACTACCAGGTCCTACTGGGTTCCCAAGGACCCAAGACTACAGTCCCAAACCTCCTATGCAGTTCACTTCCCTCCTTTCTAAGGAACAGGAGTGTAACAGTGAAGGTTTGGGTTTGATTTTCTTCAGCTTCGTTTATCCAACCAAAAGGTGCCTTTCAAAAAATGGTTGATCCTACACTGTCCTTCACTTTTAACGTTTTCTATTCCCAACTTAAAGTTCCCTTTTTTTAAAATTAAGGTGTGATTGATATACACTCTTATGAAGGTTTCAAATGAAAAAACAATGTGGTTACTACATTTAACCATATTATCAAGTCCCCAATGCAGTCAGTCACTGTCCATCAGTGCAGCAAGATGCCACAGATTCACTAGGTGCCTTCTTTGTGCTACACTGTTCTCCCCATGAACTCCACACCATGTGTACTAAACATAATACCCCTCAATCCCCTTCTCCCTCCCTCCACACCCGCCCTCCCACACTCCTCCCCTTTGGTAACCACTAGTTCATTCTTGGAGTCTGTGAGTCTGCTGCTATTTTGTTCCTTCAGTTTTGCTTCATTGTTACACTCCACAAATGAGGGAAATCATTTGGCATTTGTCTTTCTCTGCCTGGCTTATTTCACTAAGCATAATGTCCTCCAGCTCCATCCATGTTGCAAATGGTAGGATTTCTTTCTTATGGCCGAATACTATTCCATTATGTATATGTACCACATCTTCTTTATCCATTCATCTACTGATGCACATTTAGGTTGCTTCCATATCTTGGCTACTGGAAAAAGTGCTGTGATAAACATAGGGGTGCATATGTCTTTGAATCTGAGAAGTTGTATTCTTTGGGTAAATTCTAAGAAATGAGATTCCTGGGTCAAATGGTCTTTTCTGTTAGTTTTTTGAGGAACCTCCATAGTGCTTTCCACAATGGTTGAACTAGCTTACCTTCCCAACAGCAGTGTAGGAGGGTTCCCCTTTCTCCACATCCTCGCCAGCATTTGCTCTTAGTCTTTTCGATGCTGGCCATCCTTACTGGTGTGAGGTGGTATCTCATTGTAGTTTTAATTTGCATTTCCCTGATGATTAGTGATGTGGAGCATCTTTTCATGTATCTGTTGGCCATCTGAATTTCTTTGGAGAACTGTCTCTTCATATCCTCTGCCTATTTGTTAATCGGGTTATTTGCTTTTTGGGTGTTGAGGTGTGTAAGTTCTTTATATATTTAGGATGTTAACTCCTTGTCGGATATGTCATTTACAAATATATTCTCCCATACTGTGGGATGCCTTTTTGTTCTGTTGATGGTGTCCTTTGCCGTACAGAAACTTTTTAGTTTGATGTAGTCCCATGAGTTCATTTTTGTTTTTGTTTCCCTTTCTAGAGGAGATGCATTCAGGAAGTTGCTCATGCTTATATTAGGAAATGTTTGCCTATGTTGTCTTCTAAGAGTTTTATGGTTTCATTACTTACATTCAAGTCTTTAATCCATTTTGAGTTTACTTTTGTGTATGGAGTTAAACAATAGTCCAGTTTCATTCTCTTGCATGTAGCTGTCCAGTTTTGCCAACAACAGCTGTTGAAGGGGCTGTCATTTTTCCCTTGTATGTCCATAGCTCCTTTATCATATATTAATTGACCATATATGGTTGGGTTTGTATCAGGGAACTCTAGTCTGTTCCATTGGTCTATGGGTCTGTTCTTGTGCCAGTACCAAATTTTCTTGATTACTGTGGCTTTGTAATAGAACTTGAAGTTGGGGAACATAATCCCCCCAGCTTTATTTATCCTTCTCAGAATTGCTTTGGCTATTCGAGGTATTTTGTGGTTCCATATGAATTTCAGGATGATTTTCTCTACTTCGTTGAAGAATGCTGTTAGTATATTGCTAGGAATTGCATTGAATCTATAGATTGCTTTAGGCAGGATGGTCATTTTGACAATATTAATTCTTCCTATCCTATCCATGAGCACGGGATGTGTTCCATTTATTGGTATCTTCTTTAATTTCTCTCCTGAGTGTCTTGTAGTTTTCAGAGAATAGGTCTTTCACTGTCTTGGTTAGGTTTATTCCTAGGTATTTTTTTCTTTTTGATGCAATTGTGAATGGAATTGTTTTCCAGATTTCTATCTCTGCTAGTTCATTGTTAGTGTATAGGAATGCCACAGATTTCTGTGTATTAGTTTTGTGTCCTACAACTTTGCTGAATTCAGATATTAGACCTAGTAGTTTTCGAGTGGATTCTTTAGGGTTTTTTATGTACGATATCATGTCATCTGCAAACAGGGACAGTTTAACTTCTTCCTTGCCAATCTGGATGCCTTTTATTTCTTTGTGTTGTCTGACTGCTGTGGCTAGGACCTGCAGTACTATGTTGAATAGAAGTAGGGAAAGTGGGCATCCTTGTCTTGTTCCCGATCTTAAAGGAAAAGCTTTCAGCTTCTCACTGTTCAGTATAATGTTGGCTGTGGGTTTGTCATATATGGCCTTTATTATGTTGAGGTATGTTGAGGTATACCCTCTATACCCATTTTGTTGAGAGTTTTTATCAAGAATGGATGTTGAATTTTGCAAATGCTTTTTCAGCATCTATGGAGATGATCATGTGGTTCTTGTCCTTTTTGTTGATGTGGCGAATGATGTTGGTGGATTTTCGCATGTTTTACCATCCTTGCATCTTTGGAATAAATCCTACTTGATCATGATGGACGATCTTTTTGATGTATTTTTGAATTCGGTTTGCTAATATTTTGTTGAGTATTTTTGCATCTATGTTCATCAGGGATATTGGTCTGTAATTTTCTTTTTTTGTGCTTTCTCTGGTTTTGGTATTAGAGTGATGCTGGCCTCACAGAATGAGTTTGAAAGTATTCCCTCTTCTACTCTTTGGAAAACTTTAAGGAAGATGGGTATTAGGTCTTCACTAAATGTTTGATAAAATTCAGCAGTAAAGCTATCTGGTCCAGGCGTTTTGTTCTTAGGTAGGTGTTTGAATACCAGTTCAATTTCATTGCTGGTAATTGGTCTGTTCATATTTTCTGTTTCTTCCTTGGTCAGCCTTGGAAGGTTGTATTTTTCTAGAAAGTTGTCCATTTCTTCTAGGTTATCCAGTTTGTTAGCATATAATTTTTCATAGTATTCTCTAATAATTCTTTTTATGTCTGTGGCATCCGTAGTGATTTTTCCTTTCTTATTTCTGATTCTGTTTATGTGTGTAGACTCCCTTTTTTTCTTGGTAAGTCTGGCTAGGGGTTTATCTATTTTGTTTATTTTTTCAAAGAAGCAGCTCTTGCTTTCACTGATTCGATTGTTTTACTCTTCTCAATTTTATTTATTTATGTTGTAATCTTTATTATGTCCCTCCTTCTGCTGACTTTGGGCCTCATTTGTTCTTTCTCTAGCTTCATTAGTTGTGAGTTTAGTCTGCTTATATGGGATTGTTCTTTCCTTAGGTACACCTGTATTGCAATATACTTTCCTGTTAGCATGGCCTTGGCTGCCTCCCGCAGATTTTGCTGTGTTGAATTACTGTTTTCATTTGTCTCCATATATTGCTTGATCTCTGTTTTTATTTGGTCATTGATCCATTGGTTATTTAGGAGCATGTTGTGAAGCCTCCATGTGTTTGTGGGATTTTTCATTTCTTTGCCTGATTTATTTCTAGTTTCATACCTTTGTGGTCTGAGAAACTGGTTGAGACTATTTCAATCTTTCTGCATTTACTAAGGCTCTTTTTGTGGCCTAGTATATGATCTATTCTTGAAAATGTTCCATATGCACTTGAGAAGAATGTGTATTCTGCTACTTTTAGGTGTAGAGTTCTGTAGATGTCTGTTAGGTCCATCTGTTCTAATGTGGTGTTCAGTGCCTCTGTGTCCTTACTTATTTTCTGTCTGGTTGATCTGTCCTTCAGAGTGAGTGGAGTGTTGAAGTCTCCTAGAATGAATGCATTGCATTCTATTTCCCCTTTTAATTCAGTTAGTATTTGTTTCACATATGTAGGTGCTCCTGTGTTGGGAGCATAGATATTTATAATGGTTATATCTTCTTGATGGATTGACCCCTTTTTCATTATGTAATGTCCTTTTTTGTCTCTTGTGACTTTCTTTGGTTTGAAGTCTATTTTGTCTGATACAAGTACTGCAACTCCTGCTTTTTTCTCTCTATTAGTTGCATGAAATATCTTTTTCCATCCCTTCACTTTTATTCTGTGTATATGTCTTTTGGTTTAAAGTGAGTCTCTTGTAGGTAGCTTATAGATGGGTCTTGTTTTTTTTATCCATTCAGTGACTCTGTCTTTTGATTGGTGCATTCAGCCCATTTACATTTAGGGTGATTATCGATAAGTATGTACTTATTGCCATTGCAGACTTTACATTCGTGGTTACCAAGGTTCAAGGTTAACTTCCTTACTATCTAAGAGTCTAACTTAACTCACTTAATATGCTATTACAAACACAATCTAAAGGTTCTTTTCTTTTTCTCCTTTTTCTTCCTCCTCCATTCATTATATATTAGGTGTCATATTCTGTACTCTCTGTCTATCCCTTGATTGACTTTGGGGATAGTTAATTTAATTTTGCATTTGCTTAGTAATTAGCTGTTCTACTTTCTTTACTTTGGTTTTATTACCTCTGGTGACAGCTATTAAACCTTAGGAACACTTCCATCTATAGCAGTCCCTCCAAAATACACTGTAGAGATGGTTTGTGGGAGGTAAATTCTCTCAGCCTTTGCTTATCTGGAAATTGTTCAATCACTCCTTCAAATTTAAATGCTAATCTTGCTGGATAAAGAATCTTGGTTCCAGGCCCTTCTGTTTCATTCCTTTAAATACATCATGCCACTCCCTTCTGGCCTGTAAGGTTTCTGCTGAGATGTCTGATGTTAGCCTGATGGGCTTTCCTTTGTATGTGATCTTATTTCTGTCTCTGGCTGCTTTTAATAGTCTGTCCTTATCCTTGATCATTGCCATTTTAATTACTATATGTCTTAGTGTTGTTTTCTTTGGGTCCCTTGTGTTGGGGGATCTTTGGATCTCCATGGCCTGAGAGACTTTCTCCTTCTCCAAATTGGGGAAGTTTTCAGCAATTACCTCCTCAAAGACACTATCCCTTTCTCTCTCTTCTTCTTCTGGTATCCCTACAATGCGAATATTGTTCCGTTTGGATTGGTCACAAAGTTCTCTCAATATTCTTTCGTTCTTAGAGATCCTTTTTTCTCTCTGTGCCTCAGCTTCTTTGTATTCCTCTTCTCTAGTTTCTATTTCATTTGCTGTCTCCTCCACCATATCCAATCTGCTTTTAATACCCTCCATTGTGCTCTTCAATGATTGGATCTCTGACCAGAATTCATGCCTGAGTTCTTGAATATCTTTCCGTACCTCCATTAGCATGTTAATGATTTTTATTTTGAACTCCCTTTCAGGAAGAGTCATGAGGTCCATGTCATCTTTCTCAGGAGTTATATTAATTTTACTCTGAACCAGGTTCCTTTGGTGTTTCATATTTGTAAGTGCCTACTTTATAGGAACCTGCTGCTACTCTCCTAATAGTGGCTAGGAGTAACCAAAAGTGGCTGGTAGAGGCTGTGGGTCCCTGGGGATATGAAGACAGTGCAAGCTGCCCTTCAGGGCTTCATAGTGCATGCTACCAAAATCAATGCACCTTGAGCCCCACTTCCATCTGTATGTGTAACTGCTCTTTGTTTTGCCCATTAGAGAAAGTCAGATTTTTTTTTTAGCATGGTTGTCAAGGCCTCATAATTTTGCCTCACTCTTTCCAACATCATTTCTCATTACTGCCTAAGACAAGTTCTTTGCTCTGGCTGGTTAAGTCTCATTTCCAGCTTTAAAAATCGGTCTTTTCTGCTTCCAGTTTTTATTTATTCTTTCTCTTATTCTCCTGCTCCTGCTTCAGACTGACCATCTATTCCTATTTACAGAATGCTATCTCATAGGAATGTTTTGAGGATTAAATAAAAAAAAAAACCAATGTACAGCACTTAGAATCATCTCTGGCCCACAGTAAACATTCAATAGATTTAAACTATTGTTATGATCTTTCAAAATCCAACTCAAATATCACCTCTTCCATCAATCTTTGACAACTTAAATTATCTTGGTCCTCATTTCCCAACTTGAAGAGTAGATTGAGTGGTAAGGTGATTTCAAAGTAATTGTTCTTAAGCCTATACCAGTCTTTCTCATCTCTGACCTCCTATGCCTTCATCAGTAAGAATTAAAACTACCATTTACTGAACATCTACTGTGTACCATGCAATCCACAGGTACATCTTAAATGCATTGTCTCACTTAACTTTCATGGACATGTTTGCACACTGAAAGCAAAGAATCATGTAGATGGAATAACTTGAGGACTGTCTTCCTCTGAGGCAGGAAGGAAGGAGGGCAGGAATGGGCAGTCATCCAGTGAAGTTAAATTCTCTTTGATGGGACAGTAAGATAAACCAAAACATCATGATACCAGTTTTGGTACTGCATGTCCAGATTTTTCATTCCTTCAGCAAATATTTATTGGATGTTTTACTAAGAGCTAGGCAAAGCAGGTTGTACTGGAGAACAGTGATAAACAAGACACAATCCTTACTGCCTCACAGAGCTAATAAAGTACTACACTGCTTTGTATTTGACAAAATGTGGAATATATTTCTTTAAAATGTGTGAATGTACAATGATCTCAATATTAGAAAGTGATACAGTGCTATAACAAAGCATTGTGCAAAAGTACTAAATACTGAATACTTTTTCAGATAAAGTGATCATTTTTCTTAACTTTCTGCTTTTCATTTATACAGTAAGCTATATAAAGAAATGGCATCAAATAATTCTTCCAACATACCACTTAGAAAAATAAAAGTTGAAAACACTTCATGATATGGGTTTTCTCCCCAGTGATATGCTGGAAAATAAACATTACAATTGCTTTGCACTGTATTCAGTAGGGAGTCACAGAAACAATATCTGAACTACTTGATTTCTCTCCAGAGTTGATTAATGCATGGAATTCTGTATAGAATATTTAAGAACCATGTTTCACATGAAATACTCAGAATATATCCAGAAAGGTTATCTGTACCTTTAAACAATAAAGTGCAAATTATTAATCCTAACAAACTGTAGCAGGATAGACTCA
Organism: Manis javanica; assembly: GCF_040802235.1. Classification (NCBI taxonomy): domain Eukaryota; kingdom Metazoa; phylum Chordata; class Mammalia; order Pholidota; family Manidae; genus Manis; species Manis javanica. The sequence goes on along the minus strand of NC_133157.1, from coordinate 100,953,453 downwards.
AAGTTTTTCAGTTTAACTTTATCTCCAGTAAAAACTTTAACCAAAAGAAAAGAAAATGAAAAGAAAAAAAATACATGACTCAAAAAATATATGGGCCTGAGAATGAATTAGAATTAAAAAAAAACAATCCTCAAAATGTTTCTAACAATGTTAGGATTTTTTTAAAAAGATAATGAAATATGATACTCCTATTGTATAACATAAAATCCTAAATTTATAGAAAAGCCACTGTGAGGACAGGAAGAACTTTGCCAAAACTTAGACCTCCCCCCAAATAAAAAGGTGAATAGATAAGTTTAACTATTTTTAGGACTTGCCATCTTTAATCCCACGGTCCCATAAATCATCTGACCTCTTCCTCTGTAAGCAGTTGTAAGCAGTTGATGAGAGTTCTATAGCAACCTTTTAATGAGGATGCTACTAGATGCAGTTGGATGCATAGGTGGAAGTCATAAATAGAAAATCATTTGGAACTCAATAACAATTTAGTACTTAACAGAGGAATGTCACTCATTCCAACAATTAGTTTGCCAGAAGAACAAAAAGTCCATTTTAGAAAATAAGAAAAATCAAGAATTAAGTTGTATATATGCAACAACTTTTAGAAGTTTTATTTTAACTGGATTTTGTTAAATTGTTAACCTGTTTAATCCAATGACTGGTGTTGTTAGTTCAAGGTCATAAGGGGTGGAAGGGTAAAAATAAGGGCAAAGGGAGAGGAGAGGGAAAGAGGCAGGAGGAGTAACAGGGAAAGGCGGCCACTTTTATTTTAGGTGCCTTACAATCTGAGTGCATAAAACATTCTACTTGAGTGTTAGTTCACCCAGCCACACATAATCAAAGCAGCATGGTGTAAATGGTATGAGGTTGGTGAAGGGATGAAACTTTAGAGGAACAAGGGAAAAAACTGTCAATGAAGTAGACATTTATGCTGGGAGGTTTCAGTCAAATTTAGTAATGGGTCATGAGCAAAAAAGGATTGACAGGAAAGAGGCATTCGAGACAGAATTTTGTGAATTCCCATTTGATTCTATGACCCAAGAAAGGAAATTATTTCTATTTTCCTTCTGAAACCGGGGGCAAAGAATTATCTTTTTTTGTTACCTAATAAGTTCATATTAATGAAATAAAAAGTTTTACTGTCACTATATTTATTCTTTATGATACTTGAGTAATGTGTTAATTTCTCAGATAAGCACTCTGAACCCAGTTCCTCCCCTCTTCCAGAGTAGGAAAGGGAAAGTGAGTGATTTCCAACCCAAGGAGTGTGATTATAGGTGTGAAGACTGATTCATGGAGTGAGAAGGGAAGGGCATGGAGAACGGAGCCCCAGGGAACACCAACACCTAGGAGATGGAGAACAGCCAGGAAAAGAACAGAGGAAGAGAACCGTCTGGGAGAAGTCAGGTGAAATCAGTATTTAAGGAGATAATGAGGAACCAAGAAGAATGAAGAGGTCACTGGGGAGCACAACAAGCACACTTTCTATGCAGAAAGCACAGTGAGTTGAGACAATGAATTGGAGGAGTCAGGCTGAGTGGGGCCTGAAGCATGTTCATTAATCACTTACCAGGCAAGCTGAAAGCCAAGGAGAATTTTGAAATGCTTTCCCAGTGCCCGCCTTTGAAACTTTTCTTGGCATTTGCTCACAAGAGTGAGGGCACCTTGAGACCAAAGTGAGCTTAGCTTCAGGACACAGCCAGGAGCACAGAGGAGTTAACCTCATGGACATTAGAAGGGAATACAGGGCAACATTTCATGAGTCCTCACAAAATCCTGGGTATGGAGGAAGTAAAACATGTGTTCCCTCTTTAAAGTTGCAGACAGGTAAACCAAAGACCAGCCCAACTTGTTTTAAGTGAGTTACTGACAAGTGTATAAGCCACATCCAAATCTTCAGATTTCTTCTGAGTTAGGTTTTCTGAACGCTAGACTAAAGCCAAAATGCAACACAAGCACAAATATTTGGATATCTGTTTTGGTTTTAACTGACTTATTCATAATCAAGTTAACATTTTGGTGTTTTTATTTCTTCCAACTTCTCTGGATTTGTTTTTCATTTGCTTGTTTTATAATATTGGGCTGAGTCTGTATCTTGTTTTGTGGTCCTAATTCCTCACATAGAGAATGTTCCCACTTATTAAATATTCTTAAAAGATTATTTTTTGATGAGATACTCATACTATATATATATATATATGTATATATATATATATACATATATATAATAACTTACTTAAGCATCACTCTCTTAAGGGACATGTAACACATACAGGTGTACCTTGGAGATACTGTGGGTTGGTTCCAGACTACCACAATAAAGCAAGTATCTCAGTAAAGCAAGTCACGTGAACTTTTTGGCTTCCCAGTGCATATAGAAGTTATGTTTATCCTATACTGTAGTCTGTTGAGTGTGCAATAGTGTTATATCTAAAAAGAAAATGTGCATAGCTTAATTAATAATACTTTATTATTAAAAAATGCTATAACCATCATTTGAGCTTTCAGATGCCATTAAGAAAATTCATGATTCATGGGAAGAGGCCCAAATATCAACATTTAGAGGAATTTGGAAGTTGATTCCTGCCATCATGGATGACGTTTAGGGGTTCAAGACTTCAGTGGAGTTAGTAACTGCAGAGGTGGTAGAAAAAGCAAGAGAACTAGAATTATAAGTGGAGCCTGAAGCTGTGACTACATTACTCTCATGATCAAATGAACATGTGAGTTCTTCCTATGGATGAGTGAATAAAGTGGTTACTTGAGACAGAATCTACTCACAGTGAAGACTCTGGGAGGATTGTTGAAATGACAACGAAGGAATTTAGAATATTCCATAAATTTATTTGATAAAGCAGCAGCAGGATTTCAGAGGATTGGCTCCAAATTTGAAAGAAGTTCCACTGAGGTAAAATGCTATCCAACAGAAGCATTGCCTGCTACAGAGAAATTGTGAAATGGAGAGTCAACGGATGCAGCAAACTCCACCGTTCTTATTTTAGAAATTGTCATAGCCACCCCAGCCTTCATCATCCACTGCCTTGATCAGTCAGCAGCCATCATCACAAAGGCAAGCCTCTCTCCACCAGCAACAAGATTATGACTCGCTGAAAGCTCAGATGATGGTTAGAATTTTTAAGCAATAAAGCATTTTTAAATTAAGGCATGCACATTGTCTTTTCAGATATAATGCTACTGCACACTTAATAAGCTACAGTATAGTGTAAATGTAACTTTTATATGCACTGGAAAACCAAAAAATTGACTGGACTCGATTTACTGAGATACTGACTACTGCAGTGGTCTCAAGCCAAACTGGCAGTATGTCCAATATGAGGTATATCTGTATAGGCCCAGACAAGTCCTGCAGGCTCACATTATATAGGCCCAGAAAAGTCCTGCAGAGAAGAAATCTGTGTACTGATGTTTACCACAGTACTTTCCAATGCAACCCCTTACCATGTACTATCAATTATTACCTGTAATTCTGTAAGTGCATACTTTGGGAAATTCTAATCTAGGCAATTCAAGGAAATAGAAGTTTTCCTGATCAATTTATCCATTTAATTAGAAAGTCTGATGTGAACTTTGAAAAAGCATAAAGATCTTATAAATGTAAAGTTTTATATTACCACTTAAGATTTTTATCTTGCTAAAAACAATCTAAAATAAGACACTTCAATATAAAACTGGACAGAATTCTAACAGGCACTAGAATTGAGCAGATTGCTGTTCTTTGGCAATATCAAATTAACTAAAATGTTTAGCTACATTTCTTTCCCAGTTTCTCTACTAAAAAGAACATGTTGAACTTTGATTCCGAGGTTTTTTAGTCTAACTTAAGCCCTTGGAGCTGCAGTTTTTCCATCCCTAAAATAGGAATTATAACAGAATTTTTCACCTAGGCTATTACATTATTTCAATGAAACAATTCATGCAAGAAGTTTATCATTGACCTGACATAAGCTCATGATCAATAAACATGAGCTACTTTTTAAGGATATTTTTATTCTATTTCTTTCAGTAGATCACTTTACTTTTCTGAGCTTTATTTTTATATCTCAATATAAAACAAATAATTGATTGTAAAAGCTTCAAAACTCTTAGGTAAGGGAACAAAAAAACTAAGAAATCCTCAAATGAAACCAAAGACCAACAGGATATATACATATAAAACTAATTTATATAAAATACTACACTCATCTTCTAAAATCTTTTTGTTTGCTTCTATTTGGTGGTTTTGTACCTCCCTGTGTTTAAATCTACAAGGAACTCTGCTGCACCTTTCCCCTCTGTTGCCAGATGATTCATCCAGTGGTTTGCCCAGGACTGCTCTATCTCCAAATCTGGTTGAGCAAGCTCCCTGGGGGTCAGGGTCTCTGCACATGTTGATACTATTTCCCTCTGGGTGAGTACTTTGTGTAAAAAGTCAAATGATTAAGTAACATTTTGCATTCAAAGTAGCAATACAGTGCAGTGAGACATAACATCATTTAATGAAAGGAACAGAGGCTTCCATGTTTTAAGATTTGCATGTTAATCTCCTATGTACCATTTGCCAGCAGTATGACCCAATAGAAATCATTTTGTCTCTGAGCCTTAAATATCTCACATGCTTGGTCTAAAGAATATTTGTTCTGCCTCTTAGGCCATTATAAAGAACAACTGAGATAATACTGTAAAAAATCTTTGACAAAGTGCTATACAAACGTAAAGAAGAATATATTATTTCAATTTTATCATCCTGGTTAGGAAGGGCATGCTATATACATGCCCCCAAATAACAGAAAGTCTATGACCTGTTCAAATGCACTTGATTCACAGATATAATTGCTAGACTGGGGCCCTTAGGACATTGCCTTAAATAGAAAAACTTTTAGACAACACCAAAAATTCACCCATTTTATTTTATTTTTCAGTGGTCTTTTTTTTTCACCCCTTTCAATTCATCTTGCCCTTTTTTCTTCAGTTATTCTAGAGAGTGTCTAGCACAATATCAAAGTTTAGGAAATCTGTGATAAGTTTGAATTATTTTGAGATAAATGTACCTATACCATAATTTTTATAATTATAGATTTTTATAATTTTAATACAATTTTCTCAACATTTTCTTTTATCATTACCTTGTCTAGAACAGAAAATCAGTAAGTTTTCTTCCTGAATTTTTTCTGCATACTAATTTCCCTCATTTAAAAAGTAGTTTCTAGTAGATGATACACAGCAACTTTAAAAAAGCAAATTGCTGAAAGATAGAGTGTGATGTAGTGGTTAAAATCACCAGTTCCAGAGTCAGATGCGATTTGGCAGTGAACTCAACTTTGCTCTTTCCTAGCTCTGTAAACTTAAATAAAATTCTTAAGTTCTTCAGCTTCCTCCTCTATAACACGGAGATAATGCAAACCTCCAAGTGTTGTTTGAAACAGATCCATGTAACCAGATTTACCGAGTTCTTACTTTGGGTCAAGTGCTTTACATGCTTTATCTCATTTCATCCCTACAAAATCTTACAAGATAGCTTCATTGCCTGTCATTATAGTGAGATTTCACTAAGTATTAAATATTATTTCACAAAAAAAGCTGAGCATTTTTCTAAAAGAAGGATTATTAAGCAAGAGTTTCCAGTGTAGGGTAGAAAAGTGGTTGCCCCTGTATAGTCTGAACAAGGTCCTAATTACTTTTATTTTAACATAAATGCTAACCCAGGTTTACACTAGCGGTTCAGACCTTCTTTCCCTTGAACAAAAACACTTGAAAATCCAAACCTTAAAAAGAAAGAAATGAATAAAAAATTGTTCCTTCTTAAATAATTGTTCAAACCCTATTCTTCCTCCTTCCATTCCACAAAAATGCTAGCACATACATATATATATATATATATATATATATATATATATATATATATATATATATATATACACACACATACATGCTTCCTTACCAATTTCAGGCTTGTAGGGGACACTGTTGTGTGTCTCTCTAGTATCTATCTGATTGCCCTTCCTCCATCCTAACAGAACTCTCTTTGCCTTTATTTTCTTGGGTTGTTCCATACTCTGTTCTTTTTCAAATAAGTGTACTTGAAAAATAACAGTTCTTCAGGATTAATTTTGAACTATAATCTGTATAATGGTCTTTCTTAAAATTCTTTTCTGAATTATCAATGGAAATAAAAAACAATTTTAAGTATAGAAAAGAGTCTAATTTTATAATGGTATTGTGGTATTGCCTCCATCAGGTGGGTTTTTAAGACAGTTTTTAAACAGCAAATTACTTTTTAAGCTATGCTACATTTTTGTAATTGAGTCATCAATGAATTAATAAATAACCCATGCTTGGCTATCTCACCTATATTAAATAGTTATTTATGAGCATTTTGTTTTAAAAGATGTAGTTTCCAATCCAGTTCTGCCACCAACTACCCATATGATCTTGATCTTTATCTCCTTGTGCCTCAGGATCCTCAATGTTGGAAAGAAAAACTAAGACTTGATGAACCCCCCAACTCTTCTAACTCTCAAATTTTATGATTATCTCTTCATTTCTATAGTTGGTAGAAAATGGGGATTACATGAAAACTTTTAAATGTAAAAAGCTTAGAAAATATTTAAATTTGAGATAATATGATTTCTATAGTTGCAATGCCTTTAGTACTTCCTGACTATATATTTACATATTATAGAAAGCCCTTAAGAAGAGTATAAGAGCAAATAAAGTTCTGGAAGATATGCCACAGGGAGAGTAATTTCTCTGAATGGGTCACAGATATATGCTCTATTAGTTGATAATTAGTAACACTTGAGGCTTAAACAAAAGATTCTTCTAGGATGCTTAGTAGAAGTGGCTTTGCCATAAGTGGTCAAATGTGATCTGAGAAATCCATGTTACCTATAAATATATATATATATCAATAAAATTGGACAATAAAGTTTCAGAATTAATATGAAAAGAAGGATACACATTTCAAAATAAAAACTGAAATAGAAATAATCAAAATAATTAAGCCTTAGTAATAAAAGATCTGCAGTTAGTCTGATATTCTCACTGCAAGAGTGCAGGGAATTTCTGTATAATGAAATAATTAACAAAATAGCATTGTTCGGGCACCAAGAAAACTACGTAACAGCAGCAACAAGAATAGTAACAATTTACCTCTTTTTGAAAAGTATGAAGAAATTATGAAGAATACATTTAAATCTCACCACAGAAAACCAGATTATGTTTCATAGACTAATAAATTTTCATAACGTTTCATTTATTGGGCCCCATCTCCTTGCAAACATTGTATTATGATCCATGAGAAATACAAAAGACCAAGATGTTACTGCTTTTAGTGAACACAGTTCCTGTAAAAACTAACAGGGTATGTCCTGTGTGTATATCCTGATATACCTTGGTTTGAAATAATTTGATATCTTCATGTTCTCAGACTTACAAATGACTGAAAGAAAATATGCAGGAAATATTACATAAATTTACCAAGTAATTTCTCTCTTTTCATGATATTTAACTTTCAGAGAAAGTATCTTAAAGCAAAAGCTTACTCATCATTTCAGATTTTTCTTAGTGACATTGGAAATCAATATTCAACAATCCTGCAATAGTCTGCCATCAATTTATGTGGTTATTTAAAGTGCCAAGTATCAAGTATTATGTCAATACATGGAAAAGAAGCAAAACAAGGGAAAATAAGGCAGAACGAGGGAATGAAAGTGAACTGAGTATGGAAGGACATGGTCTGTCTGATCTGGTCTCTCCATAATTTACTCTCCCCATCAAAGTGAGTGTGAAGAGCAACACACACAGGGATCTCAACCATATAAAACACGTATGATGGACAGTGAGAGACTCGTGAAGGAAGAGGGAACGTTTCTCCTTAAGTGTGCAGTGTATGAATCACTATGATCTAGTTTTCCTCATATACTTGAGAAAGATCCTTTGGTGGGTGTAACGTAGCATTCACAATGGCCAATTCCAATGCTGAAAGAAATCTACATGGAAACTTCCAATATGCCACTCTTAACATTACTAACCATCCAAATTTTAAAAAGGTTAGTAAGAGGTGAATTTCATCAGAAAAGTCATTTAAAAGTCCAAAGTTTCATAATCATACAAACCATGTATTTAAAATTTAAAATTCCATACATTTAGTATGCAGAATAGAATGTATATTAAAATTCCTATTCATTATTTAACTAAAATTTTATTTTTAATAGTTTTCCCACTCCCTTACTAGTTCTTTAAACATAATGTAGCCAAACCAGCATAGTTCAAAGAAGAAATGAAAAATCTCTAAGAGTCATAAAAAGGTTTTCAAACTGAAAACCAATTGTTTTCCACTGGAAATTTATACATTTTCAAGTGTCAAGTGAGTTCCTACTCATTTGAAAGTAAATAATATATACACTTGTCTATTTCTATGCTTTCAAACAGCAATGTCTTTCTGTCATTAGCCAGCCTGTTATTTTTCTTCTTTTCTCTTTTAATTTCTATTCTATTCTATTTCTATTTTTTGAGAAAAGAATACTGTTATTATTAATATAAGAAGTCTTATAGGTGTAAACTCATAATTGTCAAGAAATAATACAGAAGCAAATCTGTGCATTCTTTTCAACTTTAAAGTTCCCTCATGCTGCCCCCTGCTGCCCAGTGTCCACACAGACTGAAAATTGTCCCAGACTTTCAACATTTTCTATTTTTTACTTCCCCCATCAAAACTTAACTTGGCCAGTGATCCACACCATTGTAGTTTTCGTCTAATGGGTAAACAAGTTAACATAAGAAAAAGACAGTTCCCTCCTATTTATCCCATCCCCATTTTTGGCCAGTTAAAGAGCATTTGAATGGATGTCCTGTGAGCAATGACTGACATCCAGATTCCCTAGTTTGGGATCTAAATCCTGTGCCAGTTCCAAGCTAACACCAGGGATCGAGCTCTCCCAGACTCTAAGCTTCCTCTGTACCCATACTGGATTGGTAGCTGGTACTTCCAAGCACCAAGTGCTTTGCCTCCTTGCCCATCTTCACACTGCTTTCTGTACCTGCCATGTCTTCTCTCAGTTCCTACATGCTGAAAGCCTACGGGTCTTCCAAGGCTCTGGTCAAAACTACCTTCATCCTGAAGTTTGCTCCAGTTCCCAAATACTTCTCTTCCGTTCTCTCTTTAATCCTTAAAAGGCTTAGCACAATGTTGTTTTTAATGTAGTAGAGGCTCAATAAAGATTTATTTAGTGAGTAGAAAGCAGATAACAAAGAAACCTTAATTTTTGAAAGGGCCACCCGACTGGCTGACTTTATTAATAGAGTACCTGGAGAAGATAAATGGGGGCCTCCTAATACTGCAACATCGTTACACCTGAATGGGTGATCATTTAAAATTCCTATCACACTGTGCAAGGCCTATTTTGGTCCCTAAAGTCAGGGGTGTCTATGAAAAATGAACTTATGAATTAATGCTATAAATTAAACCAAATTTTAAAGGACCATGATTTCTAAAATCTGTTAAGATTTATGAAAGTGGTAAGACTTGTAAACTAAATCTAAAAACCTAAAGATGAACTAACGTGGGATATTTAAAAAGTTTGATAGTAATTTTTAAAACTCAAATTGAGTTCAGATTCACTCAGGACATCAAGCACCATAACTAAAGAGCATTTTATTAGTGTTTTTATTCCAGCTAAAGTTGGTGTTCATTAAGCAGACAATTTAATGTTTCACCCCACAGAACTGGTTTGACTATCCAATTATTCTTATTTCAGTGTGAGATGGAGTTCATAGGAGATAGACTGTAGCTTTTGAAATATTGAGATGAGATGTAGCAACACTAACCTTGCCTTTCGAATTTTTGGTTTCATGGTTTACTTCAACAGTGTGAGTGAGCAGTTCTCAACCCCTACTGCATAGAATCCTGTGGACAGCTTTTGGAAAATACTTATGCCCCAATCTCATCCTAGACCAACTAGAATCTCTGGTGATGTGGTGCAGGCGTTTTGTTTGTAAGTTTCTGGCTGATTATAAGAATAGTCAGAGTTGAGAACCAGTAGTGCAGCAGTGTGGCCCTACCATGGTCTGAGGCAGTTCATGGCAATTACTATAGACTGAAGGTTTATATCCCCCCTCCCCCCATTCATATATTGAAATCCTAACCCCCAATTTGATGGTATTTGGAGGTGGGGCCTTTGGGTGGTGAGGTCATGAGGGTAGAGCCTCCATGAATAGGATTAGTGCCCTTATGAAAGAGACCCCAGAGGGCACCCTCACCCCTTTCACCATGTGAGGACACAGCGAGAGGACAGCCATCTATGAACAAGGAAGGGGACCCTCACCAGACACCAAATCTGCCAGTACCTTGATCTGTTTCTGGCTTCCAGAACTGTAAGAAATAAATTTCTGTTGTTTATAGGCCACCCAGTCTATGGTATTCTGTTACAGCAGCCTGAACAGACTAAGACACAAATGTTCCATAAATCTTTTGTCCAATACAGCAGCCGTAGCCAGGTGTAGCTACTGAATTTTTAACTTTAATTAATTCAAACTTAAATTTACATAGTCATCTGGCTAGTGACCACTGTACCGGACAGCACAGTTCTGGCAGTTTTAGGCCATTTTTAATGATCTGAGTATTATTATGTAGGTGCCCAATGACTTTTTGATATTGGACCACATCAGTCCAAACTTAGTACTCTTGCCTCTTTGGGGTACATCATATTAGCTTCTTGACAAGGCCTTTAGGGGTATGGAAGAGTAGCTCAAAGCTTATAGAGGCTTCTGGGAATGTTAAGGACATCTATGTTGGCCATTTGTTTCTTGAGCTTTACACTTTAATGAAAAGCAAAAGCCTTCAGAACTTAAGTCTTAAAGCAATGAAGCAATTAAACTCTCCAAAAAGATTCCCTTTGCTCCTCGGCACATTATAGTGTTTTTCAACTGGAGGTTGTGACTTCTGTCTTGGAGGATGGAGCTTTTCCAGTGGATTGGGGCAGTGGCCTGAGTTTCAGAGCTAAATATAGGTCATTGGCATGGCAGCCTCTCTTTCTCAGTCTCATCAAAATGATGTCCATTAGTGAGTGTGGGACATTAGTAATTGGTGGGGTAAAATCTTAAGAAAAACCAGCAAAATGTCACAGTACAAAAGTTTTTCAGATGTAACTTACTATTAAGTACAACTAAGTCCTATTTTTACCTGTTTTTAAAAATAATTTGTAGTTATACATTGCTGTTTTTTTTTTTTAATTTAAACACACACACATTGTTGGCAAATCTCAAATGTGATATTCATGCTGAGGCATAAGAAAAATCCTTTAAGTCACTGCTCAACTCTCACTTTTCAATGAGGCCCTTCTGACCTCCCTACATAATATTTCAATATGTATTTACTCATGTATTTGTCAAATATTAAGTGACATCCTTTAAAGTTTGGCACATTTCAAAGCCAGAATATTTATCATGGCAGGTACCATCTGATTCTCTAGAGCAATGTCCTAAAGGGTGGTTCTTAGACCAGCATCATCAACATCAACTGGAAGCTTGCTGGAAATACAACTTCTCAGGCTCTACCCAAGACCAGCTGAACCAGGAACCCTAGGTATGAGACCCAGTAATTTGCATTTTAGGTGATTCTGGTTTATGCTGCTTGAGATCCACTGATTTAGAGTACAATGACTCCCCTGAAGTGTCCCAGAGGGGTCAACTTTCATACATCCTAAAGTAAGAACATTTTATATATAAAATTGACCTTGTAAATTGTAAATCATGAATTTACCCATTTCAACAGAGCCTCACTCAATCTCTGGGCCTTTATTTCCCTATAAAAAATTCAACTTCTGAAATAATTTCACAAAATATTCCTGTAGATATGAGATGCAGTGCAAGTGTGCTTTCAGAAATTCTACAGATTTCAGATATATACAACTGATAATTCAGTGGGCAATTACTCCTTTTATGAAAAGATTATTCAATTTATAAAATAATTCACTAGAGGATTCATTTAAACATATCATACAGTGCATTTAAAATAAAACATACATTTAAAAAATATTAATGTGACAGTGTAGAAAACTAAGTTCAAAGGCTCTGATTACAGACTTCTCAGTTCAAACTCCAGCTTTTTCATTTACTGTGTAACCTTGGCCAAACCTCTCTAAGCCTCAGTTTTCTCATCTGTAAAATGGGTGTAATAATTGTCCTATCTCCAAAGTTTGTGTGAGGACTTCAGGAGATAGTAAAGGTAGCATTTAGCCTGGAAGCTGAAACACAGAAAGCTCTAATTAAATGTTTGTTTTTAGTTTTTAAAACAACAGCCTCATCTGTGACCAGCCTGGTCTCTACAAAAAGAGCTAATCATATTTTATCACTCAATAATGTTTATACAAAGCAGTTAAAGTTTATACAAAACAAACAGGAACTAACCATATTGAGCACTGGATACTGTACAGGTGTTCACCCTTCCAAGACCTCTTCCCTAGCCAAACCAAACAGTAATTTCAATCTCCTTTTCAGTGACCAGTTTACTAGTATGAGCATGTCCTACAAGCTAGCCAATGAGCTGTAAGAAGCAGTGTGCTATAAGACCTTGGGAAATAATTTCTTCCCTTATAAAAAGATGCATAAGAGCAACTCTCCTCCCTTTGGAAAGTTTATCATCAGAATATGATGCTTGTAGCTGCAGCAGCCATCTTGTGACTATGAGGAATGACATGGCTGACATTAAAGCAAAGTGAAAGAATGGAACCTACTAAGAAACTTGGTAACACTGTTGAGTTATTGAACCAAACTTAAAACTAGCTTTCCTCCTCATCACTAATTTACTTGTAATAATAAATGTTATTTTTTAATGCCACTATTAGTAGGGTTCTATGTTAATATGAAAGCAAACTAAATGACATAATCTTGCTAGTATGGATTAATTGGCTCTATGACAATAATTTGGTGACTATTCTTAAGGTCATCTTAAACCACGCAGAGAATCCTTAATGAATAGTTCCTTCTCCCCCAATGTATCTGTATATAACAGCAGTCTTACTTTCCCACTCCACTGCTGATATTCTTAGCTTATTAACCATTAGTTAAATGTAATTATATTTCATAAATTAAACTATTTATTTTATTTTAAAAATTATATACATATCATTACAGTACTATAGATTTTAAAATAAAAATGTTAATTCTGATATAATCCTTTAACACTATTATTGTATTTTATTTCCCAGCTTCATTTCACAATTCACATTGACTGTTTCATGACAATGTGAGCAAATTGCACAAAATATGAGGCCTTCTACATTTTAAAAAAGCTTTTACTACATGAACTGTACAAGAACACACCCGAAATACTACCAGAGTGATCCTCATCATCTCACTTCTCAAACAAATAAGCTCATGTTTTATTTCTCACTTTTCATTAGGAAACCATCTATTTATATGGCATCTACTTAGGCTATATCTAAAATCTTAGGGCTGTTTTCTCCTCAGTGTGTAAATATTTTGTACCCAAATAATGGTCCTTCAATAGAAGGCCAGTTGGTACATCCTATGTAATATTTAAATTTCAAAAAATTTTTACTCCAGAAATCTTATTTGGCCTTTATTCCCTTTATTCCTCCTACAGCTAAGACCTTAGATTTAAAGTATTTTTAAAACTCTGAAACATATTGGACTATAAACTCCACGAGAACAGGTATCCTTGCCTCTTTCTCTTAATATTTCACCCTATCATCTTAGCATAATAGCTCATAGTAGATAGGAGGAAAATCTGCAACAAGCAAATCCCCAAATAAAAATAAATGCTAGACAAATCAATATAACGTATTCTGCCTTTATCTTTTTCATAAAGAAATAATTATCTTTACTTTCCCTTTAGATTCCACATTGAGAATCTTTTTGGAAAGATAAAAAACAGTCACAGTACAACACCCATTTTGTCTGTTATTTTCCCCTTCCTTTGCAAAACCATGCTGGGGACAGTAGTGAATCTGTATAGTCTTATGGAAAGTAATGGTGTGTTCAAGAAATAAGGGTGAATATGCACAAGAGTGGGTGGAATTAGAAACATACAATTTCAGGTTTGTATTGAACTTGGTTTCCAGAGGGCAAAAATTTTAACTATTTTTCCTTCTAAAAAAGTTCATTCCAAGGTAGATTGGACCTGGCTAATATTTTTGGCCTTTTACATTAGGTCATCTTAGTATCTCTGTAAATGTTTCTTCCCTTTGTTATCTCCTCTTTCCTAATGCGTTTGGCTAACCTGAAAATTTCCTCAATCTTTGGCAATACTAATGAATATTAGTTAATATATGAGGGAGTTATATTGGTTCACTACATTAAGTCTTAAATTGTAGTTTCTTTCTGTTATTGACCAAGCTCCACAATTTCAAGAATTTCAAGTTCATTTTTCTGATGCTTTTTGTTTAGAATGGGATTTTCAGATTCTTCTATGTCTTTGGCATCATTTGTTTCTTCTTTCTGCAACCTGTTTTTTTTTTTTTTTTGGCTATTTCATTACTCATTGACCCTCCATCAGAGGGATGGGTAAGGTGAAAAACATGCTGTTTTAATATAGTCAGTTTTGCTACTTGCTACCATCTCTGATGAAATGGTGTGCAAGAAAGAAAAAAGTGTGTAATTGTTGACTAAAATGACATTTCAGGAATTTTTTAAAATAATTTTTTATTGTTCATGATCTAATAACTATTATTATGGAAAAATGAGTTCCCTATATACTACATTTAATAAATAAAGATCTTTTTTAATGATAAAAATATAGTTTATTGTAATATAGTTATAATCACATCAAAGTCATGAACTAAATGTCTACAAAAATGTTGTCAGTTTCAAAAAGAATTAACATCCCTTTAGAGCTAAAATGAAGCACAAGGTGGATTTAAAAATGGAGAATAATATAAAATAATGAATTGTTTCTGCCTCATAGATTTAAACCTCCTTACTTAATAGTAATGTAAGAGGCACTTATGGAAAAATACCTTTAACATAAATATCTGTGGATGATTTTAGAAAGTAAAGATTTAACTAATGGTTACTTCATAATCAATGATGTAATAGTCAATGATGTAGGAGAACAAAGAGCATTGCATAGCTACATATGGACTTCATAGCATCAGTTTGTTCTCAAAAGGGTGGCTACATTATATAAACATTTTTCATTTTCACACAAAAAAAAGAAAAATAACACCAGCTGAGTAACAGAATATTTTAGCAATAAACATATTGGGAAGTATATTTTATTCAGTAGATCAACTTCAGAGAACTAAACTCTTCAGCATAGCCAAGAGGGCTAGATAATATATTTATACTTGCAGTATTTCATTCTATAAATAATCTATAATGTTAAAGTCAGTCTTATTTGCGGCACTTACATTTTATATAGAGGTAAAAGTGAGCATTTTCAGATTTTTACAGCACAGTATGAACAAAATATAGACGTAATACATAATTATTTTTGAAGTTTAAGGAAAGAGTCTTACACAGATAAATTGGAAGGGCAGAAAAATCAGAAATACTATTCCTGGTCATTTTACGCATTCTTTTACTTCAGAATTTTAAATGATTAGTGAAATGGGCATTTACATATTTCAAGGGGAATAAAAACAGTAACTCCAGAAATTTTTACTCTCTCAAGGAATCATCTATTCAATCATATGGAAAGGTGGTCTATGATACTATTTCAGTTGTTTTATCATTATTTGGCAAAATAATATGTTTTTAGGTACAATTACTTATTCTTTCCACTTTGTTTTTGAATGAAGAACATACCTGCTAAAATGTTTACAGAGACCAGTAAAACCTATGTCATATTATTATACACATTTTTGTTCTTGGGAATCTTTGGGCCTAAATGCCATATTCTCTAATCAGGTAACTCTCAAAAAGAACAAAGATGGAAAATATTCATCTTGCATTTAGATAGGTGAGTAAAAATACGTTTAAAGTTCAAAGCAGTTGTATACGTATTCGTAAAAGAAATCTTATTCCAAAATATTTGCTCTTTTTAAAGCAAAGATATACATAAATTCAACTGAAGTATCATTTCAAAACAAAACATAATTTAGGCATTGTTTGATACCAAACTACTGGAAAATTCCCAAGAGAAACTTAGAGTATTTAAGAAATCCCTAGGTTCACAATAAAATTCAACTTTTACCAATGTTCAGTGAACTAAAACTCAAAGGTTGTGTTCAGTTGAAAAGACATTAACATGTATGATATGGTAATATAGGGAAAACGCAAAATGTTGCTGAGAAAGGAGAGGGGAAACCGACAGCTTATTATTGAATTCTGATCTAGAGATAATCAGATCAGATCCAACACAACTGCAAAACTGCATGCTTGTCCCTGTTGCTCCCTGGACTGGTTGTGACGACATGTCTGCTCACCCACAGTTCACAGTTCACAGAAAACATTTAAATAATACAACCGAATAATTCCTCTAACCAAACTGAACTTTAAGGAAACAAGGGTAAGATAATAGATCAAATCTTGCCCCACCTCTTTTTTTTCCTCCTTTTTTCTTTTAGCGAAACTGACAAATTGTTGGGGAGCACTACAGCGCCACCAACACAGATCAATGCAAAACAAAAAAGATCTCCCACCGTGTGCAAAAAGGAAAAAAAATTAGAAAAATGCCAAAAATTACAAAATGTCTCCCAAATGTACCTTTTTGGAGAAAAACAAGGTTGCTCTGAAAAGATTATCTAGTGAAGAGCTTCCAAGAATTAATATTATGGAATGCAAGTTTACATCTGATCAGCAAATAAAAGATCCACTATTTAGTAACAGCCATAACTTAATATAAACCCGGCTATGTCAATCTCCACCTTTATTAAACCAAGGGCAGCTTTCCTGTAGTTTGTAGCCAAGTAATCCATCAAGAAAATCACAATAGGCCTACTTAAAAAAAGCAGCAACAAAACTACATCCATAGTTTGCCTGCTGATAATTTAGGTCCTGGACAAATTAGGTAATACATAATTTTTATAAAGAGGATATGCACATATTTGGCATTACCAACATTGCTGGCACAAAACAAGTCCATCTTGAAATAGCTGAGTTCCCCCGTAGTTCACAGTAATTAAAGTATCATTTACATTATAAATATCTAGCTTTAATAATGAAAGAAACCAATTTCTTCTTTTGGTAAAAATTAACCAGACAAGATTAGGTGGAATGTGCAGAGATCAAAGCTAAAGAAAAATACAAAGATTTGGTTTGTTAGAAGAAACACAAAGACAATCCTTTTCACCTGGAGGGCTCCTAGACAGATTTGACGACATAAATATTTAAAATCATAAACTTACCATTAGTGTAGGCAAAGAAGAAGCCAGTTTTTGAAAAATAATTGTAACAATATAGGCTGGATACTTGTGTCCCTAGAAACAACAGCCTCCAGGCAGCATATGGATCTTCAAACATTTTAAAAATATTTGGGAAATAGAAAGTGAGACTTTCTTCCATGATCGGCGGCTGAAATGGGGTGGCTTCCCTCAGGATCTGTGGGCGTTTGGGAAAAATCAGAGAAATATCCACGGAAGATTAAAAGCAGAGGAGGCAACGGCAGCCAGCCGACTCCGGGGTTAACAACTTTGCGATGGCAAGCAGGCGCGCTCTGATTGGCCGGCAGGGCAGTGTCCCTACAGTCTGCACTATCCCCGGCCCCCGCCTCCTGCAGCTCGGAAAAGAATGCTGTGTGTGTGCCATTTTACACTGGCTTTTAAAAGCACAGCCACCCGAATGACAAAAGTCTAAGCCCGCTATTAAGTGACCCTGCAAAACAATAGCACCCACGACTGCCAGTTAGCTTAGGAAAATGCCCTTTAAACGTCTTAAGGAACACTCATTTCTTGTATGTGGGTTTTTACAGAATATAATGCTTTTCTTAAGCAATCACTTCACAAACGTCGATATAAAACTGAGATACAAACATGGCCGTTTGAAAACTATTTCCATCAAAGTGTTTTTGATTTGACATCATTAGCTACCTAAAGATTGAAGCCATTCATCCTTGAACAGAATTTACGAGTCCTGCAGCTCGGAGAGCTTAGATTTCTTTACAAATAGAATTTGTTAGCCATAGGAGCTACCATTTGTGCAAAGAATAAAAATGAAATGATTTTAGTGGTTAGGTTAAAAACAGGCATACTTTTTTTTCTTCTTAAAAATTCTGTTTCAAAATCCTTTTCCAGCAAACAGAATTCTAACCACTCTGCCTTACAAACAAAATGGCTGTGGTACTGAGTTTTTCTGGATCCTCCCACTGTGCCTCCTCCTGGCCTCCAGGAAGTGCTAAAAATCCAAAATAAATACAGCACTAAAAGTACACTGTCCAGTCTGAATTCGGGTGAAACCTTTGGTAAGGGGATCTTAGAAATGTGCTGCTTTTATTAGAGTTTTTCAAAAAATCGTTTTGAAAAGAACATCAATCACTAGAGATTTACTTGACTGTAATTTGAACTTTCTGCTTTACATATTTATAAGGTCTTTCACCTATCTTGGCAGGCTTTCAAATTAAGTGGGCTGGGAAATTTGGTGCTCTCTAGTTGTGAGTTGAGTCAGGTATTATTTGGTGGCTGCAACTGGGCTTTTAAATAAGAACGAAGTCTAAAACAAACTGTTAAACGAAAGCTACACTGTGGTTGCAAATGTAAAAATCACAAAAGTCAGCAAATACTGAAGTATGTCAAAACTGCATATATATGTTAGTTGAACACATTCGATATAAAATTCTTTGCCAGATAAATTTCTAATGATCCAAGGATAGAACAGGATTTAAAGGAATTGGATGAAGAGGTGTGAGGAACTGCCTACATTCTTCAGGATCCCTTCTCACACACACACACACACACACACACACACACACAGGCATGCACTTGTTCGTCTGGTACCCCTTACCCTGCTTGCCATTTATTTTATTTTATTGGAATAAAATTGATAAACAATATTACATTGGTTTCAAATGTGCAACATAGTGACTTGATAACTATATACATTATTAGATTCTTGCTCTGATAAGTGTAGTTGCCCAGTTACCATACCAAGATATTATAATATTTATGGTTATGTTCCATATGTTGCACCTGTATTCCTATAACTAACTTACTTTATAATTTGCAGTTTATACTGTTTTATCCCCTTCACCTATTTCACATCCCCCTGCTTGGCATTTAACATTCCTAGAGACTTAAAGCTAGGGCGACTATATAATTTATCTTCTAAACCAAGATATTTTTGAGAGTGAAAAGCAGGCATATAACTAATTACAGGATGACTGGAATAAATGGGGACTGCCCATGGTAAACCAGGAGGCAGAGTTCACTGTGCAGTAAGAAACCTTAACTCCCACCAGACAGGTTGTCTACAGGCATGGGTCCTGTGC
Source organism: Manis javanica (assembly GCF_040802235.1). Taxonomy (NCBI): domain Eukaryota; kingdom Metazoa; phylum Chordata; class Mammalia; order Pholidota; family Manidae; genus Manis; species Manis javanica. The sequence goes on along the minus strand of NC_133157.1, from coordinate 100,934,072 downwards.
CAGTTTAGGCAGAATCTGAGATGGACCCTGTATCTGGGCTGTGATCTACTGTCCTTGCTTTGACATGGACTGAAGTGGACAACACAAGACTCAGATTCAGATATATTTAATGAACTACCATGGTAAGGAAAATATCTGTACTGTATATCCATTTTATTTTGTAATCTCACAATAGTGATTCTGATGAGAATAGATTTCAATGACTTTTATTTGATTATAATCAGGAAAACATACTTAAGAAGTCCTCTAATGAAGAGAGTAGACTAAGATTCTTGAGAAATTTTCAAGCACTTTTCCTCTCAATAGAGAAAATTTGCAAGGGGCCATTTTCATTATATACTTTGTCTTTCCACAGCCTCAGTCCTGTCCTTTTGTCTCCCATCTCTTCCTCCACCCCTTCATATATACACACACACATATCCACATATGTATACACACAATTATACATATATAATTACATATGTACATACATATATAGTATGCACATATATATACACACATACTTTACAGATTAGAATTTGCTATGCACTTTCCACAATATGCATATTTCTAATCATATACATTGCTATGGGAAAATTTCATGATATACATCATTTGAACATCTTTTGCTTTGCTAAAGGTAAGATGTAGAAATGGATGTTTCAGAAAAGTTATCACTGAAAGACACAAATAATTCTTGTGTGTTTATTCAAATAGTTCTTGAGAGTTTAGAATGTACCAGGCATGATGGTTGGTACTGTATATACATTAGTGAACAAGAGACAATTTTTCTCCTTCATGGGGAGACAGAAAGACAAACAAGCAAACAAATATATAATTGTAAATTATGATAAGTACTATTAAATAAATAATCAGAATGCAGTCCTAGGGATTAAGAGGGAGGGAAACACATAGATAAGGTGGTAAGGAAAATGGTTTCTGAGCAGGTGACATTGAAGCTAGCCTTGAAGGTTGAGAAGCAGCCAGACTTGAAAAATGCACAAGAAATATCAGGACAGAAGGAGGGTATGGCTAAGGCTCTGAGGCAGAATGGAGCTTGGCGTATTCAGGAAGGTGAATGAGGCCAATGTTAGTGCACACCTTGAGAAAAAGGGAAAATGACATCAGGTAAGGTCAGAAATGTAGTGACATCCTGCAGAGGTTTGTAAGCTACAGAAAGGAGTTCCATATCTCAGCAAGTGAACTGTATTCAGAGTAGAATGTTGGAATTTGAGATTTTGGAGGTTTTATTGATGGTAAGATCCAGGAGGTCTGTGGGTAAATGGAGGAGAAAACATGCTAATTTTCAGCTTACATAGAAGCGTCACAGGGATTTGGTATTATTTTTAAAAATCCACATTTTTCTTATGCATCATTACAGCCATTGATTGTGACTCAGTTCATAAATAAATATGAACAAGAAACAACTAAGATTATACTTAGTAGTAGTAAAATGAAAAGGAAGAATTTAGGTAACTAATAGGCTCAGGTTTCTGCTTCTCTTTAGCAGTGTTGATACTGGTATTTTTTTATTCAAAAAACCTGACACTTCATCTCAGTTGAACTGATAAATCCTTTTTTTTTTAAGCAAATGAGGTGAAGCATCATCAAAGCTAGAGTTTAACATAATTGGAATAAAAACAGTTTTTCTTTTTGAATTTACTAACTGGTTGTTAGCAAATCAAAATCATATATACACATGCGCAGAAATAATGTGTTCAATTTCTTGGATTTTAAAAGAGAAAAATTTTAAAAGACCAAATCAATAGTGTGTATAAGGAATATCCTTATACATGTATGTGGATGTAGATAAGGGAATCCTTTAAATGAGTTATGATAGTAATAGGAATCTCTAAATAACTTGTGAACCAATTAGGTAATACAGTTTTTAAGATCTTTACCCCTCAGACTGTGAAGTGAAAGAAAATATGTTTTGGATATCCAGTTTTACTTTCTGAGACTTCAGTTACCCATGGTCAACCACAGTCTAGAAGCAGATGATTCTCCTTCTGACATATTGTCAGAAAGTCAATAATGACCTAACCCTACTTCCCACAGCCACATCATCCACCTCACTCCATCTCCTCATGCAGGCATTTTATCATCTCACATCCTCACAAGACGGAGGGTGAGTGTAGCACAATGAGATGTTCTGAGAGCAAGAGACCAGGTTCACATCACTTTTATTACAATATATTGTTATAACTGTTCTACTTGATAATTAGTTGTTAATCTCTTACTGTGCCTAATTTATAAATTTGACTTATCACTGGTATGTATATATAGGAGAAAACAGTACATACACAGTTTGGTACTGTCTGCCATTTCAAGCATTCACTGGGGGTCTTGGAATGTATCGCCATGGATAAGGAGGGAACTACTGTAATTTTAAATTAGCAGTATGGTACAACACACCATAATCAAATATAATAATATTTTTGCAGTGAAATATATGACCAATCACACTAAATGGGATAAATAAAGACTCTAGGTTGCCCCATATCAATTCAGGTCAGCTTTTGTCACCATAAAGATACTACAACTTATGAAAAAGCTTCTGCTTTTTAAAGGTTTTAGAAATTCATAATTGTGGATAAGGGATTGTGGAGCTGTAAGCTTTAATACCATTCAGTTTATTTAAAAAAATATTCTTAGCTTAGATCAAAGCTCACAATCTTAATGATAATTGAGTTAATTGGCAATGGCCAGACTTGTAGGCCCTAATGTATTAATGTACGCCATATTTTTTAATTTCTTTAGTTATTTGTGTGGTCTTGGACAAATTCTTTTAATTTTACCCTTTCTGTTTTCTCCCACACTTTCCTTAAGATTAGTGAAAAGTTATGCTTTTTGGCAAATGTATTTCAACAATAAATTCCTCAGACCTTTTCTTTACCAAATGTTTTAATATTATATCCTTAGCAGAGACTGTAAGAGTGTTTATTTCAAAACTCATTACCCATTGTGGACGATTTTGGATTGCATTTACCCATTGCAAATGAGGTGACATTTTCAAGAAGTCATTCTTAGGAGCAGTTTGTGACCAATGGTGTAGCAAAGGCTTCTTGCTGACTAACCAATATCCCTTTCTTTCTTGCTAATAAAACCTAGTTTCATTTTGGATTTGCCACATAGTTTTAACCACTGAGATTTAAGCAGAAGTCATTTAGTGGAGCTTCTGAGGAAGCATTTACAGGGGGCGACTCAGCAGGCAGTGCCTCCTACTTTACACATTTGCCCTTCTTCTTGCTTGGAATGTGGTCACCACACCTGGGTGGAGTCAGGAGCTACGTTGTGGCAACCAGGAGGAGGACTCATGGCTAAGGGTAGCTGAATAGAAAAAAGAGAACTAGGTTCTGCGAGGCCTCTATTCCATCCAGATCTTTTTTTAGAGGAAAGAAAAAGAAAACCGCTGATTTCTTTAAAGCCCTGTCTTACTGTGTCTCTTCTGTGTAGCTAAATGCAATTCCTTGTACAATTAGTGTGAATAATCTTCAAAGTATTTTCTCTGTTGAAATAAGCTACTTTTTAATTGTGAAATATTAGGCTGAGAAGGGGAACAGGGAACTTTATGGAGTGAAAGAAATCTGTCTTAATCTGGGTTGTGGTATATATGAAACACCTATATTATATGGATATGTGCCATATGAACACATGTATTATATATGTAAAAATTTCTGAGCTATACATTAGTGCAGTGAATGTGTTATGTATGTATGTTATTTCTTATTTAAAGGGAGATACTTTGATTTAGTACAAGGATGGTATCTGATAATTTGAATACAGACATTGTAAAAGAGGTGGACAGATACCTTTCTTTAAAAAAAAAAACACTTAATCTCTTTGTTCTAAATGCCTAAGACAATTACCCATTTCTCTAATTTAAAAAATTGTGTTCCTATATTCATGTTTCCCTATAATCGTTCTAGAACGATTCATGTTCTAGAACTGCCTATGCCATCATTTTGCACTCTCAATATTCTTTTTCTTATATTCCTATTTGACAGCTAGGTGTATGCCTTCAGCAGCAGCAGCCATCTTCATTTTAGGAACTTAAATCTTGGGTGACCTCAGCTGCTGCTCAAGTTTCTCATTCCTATATGGTTTATCAGAGTTCTAGGCTCTGTGGTAATTGACCTAGTGTGGACCTAGTGGGTGTGAAATGGTTGAACAGCAAAATCCTAGGCTGGAGTTTTCTTGTAGTATGATATAGGAGGTGTCATAGTAAAAACACAACAAAAAGGAATTTTTTTATCTAGTATTCAATACGAAATTTACTCTTTTTGCAATGAAAAAAATGACTATAGAATGTCTTCCCCTCCATGACGTCCTCCTCCCCAGCAACCCTCACCTGACTGCAGGGTAGTGGTAAAAAAAAAATAATACATTGACAGAGATTATACTGCTTAAAATTTCAGCATTACAGGGATTTATGAAGTGAAAGAGGGACTGGAGTAGCTATAATAGAAACAGTTGGGAAAACCTCTCACTTAAAGTATGAATCTTGAACTGTTACAAAAAGAGAGACAAAACTTCTCTGTAGGAAATCATTAAAGCTTCCATACAAGAAAGACCATTTACTGTTATGGAATATGAATCATTATGAGTACAAAAAAAGAGTTGGCAAATAATTCAGGCCAAAGATGACACAGGAAGAAGAATTTAATAGGATCAAATAATAAATAATTTCCCTAGCTATGTCTAGGTAAGGGTTCTTATAATTCCTTAGTGTGGTAGTATGGGGATTGATGTTAATGACAGAATCTACACAGGTGGTTTATTGTTTTTTAGTATTTAGTCAGTTATTCTTAATAAATTCTGTCTTTATATTGTTTTGCACTGGAAGAACACTTTAGGCATTGTTCTAAGTTAGATTTGGGACTGAATAGCTCTCAACTAACAATTGCAATAAAAATTCTGGTGTGCAGATTAGGTGGAGCAGAAAAGCAGCACGCTTACAGAAATGTGCTTTAATAAGGCTTATTCCTGTTTATCTGGGTTAATATTTTATGGGGCCACATTCTGGGAAGCAGGACGCCTTTATTTTGCTAGTAAGAGTAACTAGTAGAGAGAGGCAGCTCTTTCAAAGTTAGATTGCCAGTGTGATGATTCACTTCAACTTTCTGACCATGGGAAGAAGCATTATTTGATATATGTGTGATATAAATATACATATTTATTAACTACCAGACTTGATCCAAGGTCAAATCCAGTTCTCAAATTTTCTTCTTGGTAAAAATAAGCAATAGTCTATGTGACTTTTACTCTATTATTGTGTATTATTTTATTCCATTGCATTCATTTATTTCCCAGATGGTAAAAGTAATAGAAACTCATTACCAGCCATTTGGAAATTATGGAAATGTGAAATAAAGAATATATTAACCACTTGTAATTCTGCTTCTCTGGGTCTCTTTCCAATGTCTTTACTTGTACTTCTTTTTGTGTTGGCAAACTTTCAGAATAAAGGGTGCCAAGTCAGAGATCCCTATTATACAACTGAACAAGTATATGTAAGAGCAGTCACAAAAATAGCTCAGACAGAAGTGATTATATAATTAACACAACTGCACCCTACTTTGATAAAGGGCAGAGATTTTTCAAGAGGTGTTAGAAAACTGTGTGCCCTTCTGTCATTCTAAATTTTCTTAAAATCAGACAACACAAGTACAGATTACTTTAAATGAAATAATCAGATTGCTTACTTGAATGGGGTTACAGGGAGAGACTATTAAATAGAGGGGTAACTTTGGAGCATGAAACACTTGGAAAACAGGAAAAGATAGTCAATGGGAAAAAATGAAGATATGGGATTCCAGAGGATGAAAGAGAAGAGGTATTAAAATTGGGGAGGTAGAGCAAAAAATAATATGGGGTGCCATAGATACAGTGGCCAGATAATTTATAGTCAAATCAAGAACATTTTCAAGAGTGAACAGCATGATCATTAATTGCACTGGGACAACAGGTTGGCTTATATGTGAAAAATCAGGAATATGATTATTTTAGGTATGCTTTTTTAAAAAAGAAGCCCATAGCCCTGTGGCAGCCAATTGTTTTCTACCAATACCATATATACAATAAGTTCTTGACATTACATCCTTAAACTTTGACTCACCATCATTTACCTCTTACAGATTTCTACAAGCACAAGGGGATGCCAGGTAGGTACTATTTATACTCACTGAGGGTTCTTTAAAGAGATTGCTTATCCAAGAATTAGTGTAAAATGTTGATGAGACCAAGATCAAGTTTTGGTCATCATGAGAGTGAGTTAGAGTCTGTCTATTTTAGGGTCCAGACTTCACTCTCAGCACTTCTCATAAAGATCTGTGCTATTGGCTCTGCTCTTTATGGGAACTTAAGCCAGAAGCTGGTGTGCATGTGAGCTGTCTTGGCCTCTCTGCAGTTCTGTTGTAATGTATTCAGTGTCCTCAGGGAAGTCTTGAGATGTAATTTTCACTAACAGATATCTTAAACTGTTTGCATTTTCAAGTCACTTTGTTGTGTCCATTGTACATATTTGGGAACCAAGGCATCAAACTTCAGTTTGCAAACCTTAATGTGAGGAATACGTGTAATAGGGAACAAGGCTAAATCCTTCTCTCTTTTGAACAAGTCCTGAAGCAATGTTTCTGAACCAGTTTTCACCCTGGGAAGTTGAGGTAAAGGGGCTGAAAAAAACTCTTTATTGAGAGCTGCAACCCATTAGGCTTGGGACTCTGAGCCAAGCATGATCCTGGGAATTTGCTGTTGCCAAAAGAACCCCAAGAAGGCCCTCTGTCACTCTAAGGCCCCTTGGGCTGGCATGTGGCACTTCATACCATTAGAACATGTTGACTGTAGTCAAATCTCTCCCTACAGTTCTCTTTCTCTGTGGTCTGTGTCAAAATGGGACTCAGACTAGCTAGACTCTCAACCTGGAGATGCCCCAAGCAGTCCTGGGTACATGATGGAAAGCTGTGGAACCCTGGGGACCTATAGATGATATAGATGGTACTTGGCGACTCCCTGCTCTTCCCAGCAGGAGGGAGCTGCAGTGCTTCCTGTCTGTCAGCGGACTGGAATAGGGCTGCACATCAAATTACACAGAGTTCATCTGGTCAACTGCTCTTTTAGGAACACTCTGTGGTGGGATTTCTCAAACTAGGGATTCGAGTGTGTCTGAGCTCTCTGTGAGACTTCAATTTTTTTCTTTTTATTAAATAATATTTTAAAAAATTATATAAGCATATTCTGGATCATCTGAATGACCTCCCTATAGCTAAAGGCTAAACTGAAATTTTAGTCTAGTGTTTGTGTTCATAAGTGAATTAGTCCCAAGCAATTCTGCTTTAAAGAGGGAACTAATAAGAAAAGAAACAAAGCAGACTTTATATGTAAACGATGCATTTGTACCAAGTGAAGGCCACTGAATATCACAACAAGCCATATGCACAAAAGTTTTACAGTAATTTGTTTGAAAAAATGATAGAGAAATGTTTTCTCACAGTACCTGGTTTTAATCTGACCACAGTAGTATCAAATCCATGGCTACAGCTGGGGATGAGAACAATATCATCTGTTGCATGGAATTAAGACTTTCAATTTAAAAATTATTGGTTTTATTGTACTGTTTATATTCAATTTATAAATTGATATCCTTTATAGTTACATAAGCTCTCTAAGTATAAGGAATTTATACCTAGTTGTATGTGCACAAGAATAATTGTTAAAGAACATGAACTCAGGGGCCACATTACCTGGATATTAAGCTTAGTTCTGCCACCTACTTGTGAGTAACCTTGACAATGTTCTTTAACTTTTTTGTGCCCCAGTTTGCTCATATGAATGGGGATAATAATGGTACCATGAGAAATAACTGAATACATGCAAATTATTGGAATACTGCATGGAAATGCTAGGTATTCTTTTTTTTAAGGTATTATTGATTTACACTCTTATGAAGGTTTCACATGAAAAAACAATGTGGTTACTACATTTACCCATATTATCAAGTCCCCACCCATATTCCAATGCAGTCACTGTCCATCAGTGTAGTAAGATGCCACAGATTCACTATGTGCCTTCTCTGTGCTACACTGTTTTCCCTGTGATCTCCCACACCATGTGTACTAAACATAATACCCCTACATTCCCTTCTCCCTCCCACCCCACCAACCCTCCCACACCCCTCCCCTTTGGGAACCACTAGTCGCTTCTTGGAGTCTGTGAGTCTGCTGCTATTTTGTTCCTTCAGTTTTGCTTCATTGTTATACTCCATAAATGAGGGAAATCATTTGGCACCTGTCCCTCTCTGCCTGGCTTATTTCACTGAGCATAATGTACTCCAGGATGCTAGGTATTCTTATGGTAAAAATAATTTAGCTCAGTAATTTTAGTGAATATCCCAAAGTGTGAGAAGCCTGCTCTCTTGTATAATCAAAGTATATAAAATAAGTAACATTTACATAGCACATCAAGTTTATAAATTACTTTTTCATATTTATTATCCATTAAAATTTCAACATCTAACCTGAATGCTAGATATTATTTTTCTTGCTTTAAAGATGAGAGGAATGAAGAAATGAGAATGAAGGAAAATTTTGTAACTGAACATCTTCCCATTTGCTTTTGGGCTACTAGGAAGCCCAGAGCTAATTTTGTACTTTTGTATTTATTAGTACTTGTGAAGGACTTATTGGTCTGGACACCTGTGATATATTCTCCCTCCTGGTCTTGGTTTTCTATTCTCATTTATATTTTCCTTGATTCTTAAATTTTATGTATACTGTTTTATTATTTGGAATTCTTCTGATCTGCCTCACATATGTTTTGAAAAAATCTGAGCCACACATAAACAAACTGATCCATGGTTATATAACTTGTAAGACTCAGACCTTGACCTGAGTTCTTTTACCTTCAGGGGAAGTTGCATTTATTGAGCATCTAATATGACCTGGTGCTTTATAGGCATTATCTCATGCAATCCACACATTAACTGGTGTGAGGTAGGTCAGTTATTGACAAAGTTAATTACAAAGTTAATTGACAAAGTCAGATTACAAAGTTACTTACTTGATTAAGGACAGTCTTTACTTTCAGTTGAAGAAATTGAAGCTTATGAAAGTTTTAACACTTTCCCAACGTTAATAAATGTTCTAATTTCTGGTCCTATAAATTGTTCTTAAAAGAATGAGCTTCCTCTTCTAAATTCTGCTCTGTTGTTAAGGGTTTAGGGCTAGATCTTTGTATTCATCTCCCCGCCCCTTCCTGTCCCCGACCATGTAGCTTTTCCTCTTAGGGTTTTGCCAAGAACAAAATGACCATCCCAACTACCTGCCACTTAAATAATATATTTATAACTTTTCAGCGAAAAAAATACTTCTATAACAGAAATACCATAAATATCAAGTAAAGATGTTCCCACCTTACCTAGTAGACTTTCAGGGACTCCCTGAGCACAATGCTCTTTCTATCACTGTTGTACTCATGCCCAGGATCCACATCTGCATTTTAGACAGAACCAAAAAAGGAAACTCAGAGACTGGTGCCTCCTGATCCTGGCCAACTTGCCTGTTTCTTTATTTGGGTCAGTCTTAATGGTTTTTTACAGGATTTAGAGATGGTCACTAGATTGGCACCTGTCAACTTTTCCTGGCTCTTCCAAACCTGTGATAGGATTGCTCCTCTAACAGCCAGCCAGCAAGGAGGGTGGCAAAGTCAGCTCTTGGTTGAATTAAGGCAGAACAGAAAGTGTGGGACTGGGTCTTACCATTATTGTTGCTGGGCAACTGTATCTGGGGATGTCTCTTCCAGTGCACCAGGTGAAACCTCATCCTGGATGGGGTAGGGCTCTTGACTCTGGAGGAGAAAGAATTCTTGAGCAGGTCAGAAGATTAAGGTAAGGAAGGAACTCACTAGAGCAAGAGAAGCAGGGAATGGCAGCTGCCTTGCAGGCAGCAGAGGGCAGGAAAGAATAGGAGGGAAGCTTATTAACTTCTGCTCAGCATAGGGCAGATCCCTTGCCAACTCTTAAAACCCACGCTTCCATTGTGCACTTGGATCTGTGCAGTGTGGGAACTAAGCCCCTACCATCCCAGGATCTGGGGAAGCTGCAGAGCACTGGATGGAGTGAGATTATGTTCTGAGAATTTCCCAGAGGCAAAGTAAGAAGATTTTCAGGCAGGCCACTAAAGAGCGTGGTTATACAGCCACAGTCCTGTCTGGTTCATCCAGGTGTTGGGAACTTGCAAGCTCAAATCAGAGATCTCAGTAGCTCCTTCCTATGTATCTGGACTAGAACTGAGGCAGAGTGAAGACTTGTGCTTAAGTCTGAAAAGTGGAAAGAAATGCAAAGTGATAAAGACACTGGAAGAGCAGAGACAAAGCACCATGAACTGAGCAGTGAGGAGGCTTTGTTTAAAAAGTACACACTTGAAGAAAAAGGAGTGTGAGCGAGCAACCTCAGAGAGGAGGTGCATTTAAGGTTTTGGGGGTTTATAAGGCCTCTTGGGTAGGGGTCAGCATAAGGCATGATGTATACAGGTGATTCATAATTCCTTTGAAGTTTTGCTTTAAGAATAGGCTTTTTTAGGTGACTGTGTTGGTCCAGATCTCAGCATTCTTTATCACATAGGTTCATTTACACTTTGGAGGTCTATCTCCTGTCCTGATTACTTACTTGATTAAGTACAGGGAAGAAGAGGAAGAACAGCCTATAGATTAAGTTAAAGAATAACTGGGACCTTTTTTGCCACCTAAGTAGAGCTTACAATGGCATGACCCTTGTCCCATTTCCCTGCCCTACCTCATTATGATTTAGATTGATGTCATAAGGAGGCACAGGAAGTGTAGATAAATACCATCCAGAGAATAAATAGCATTTGAATCTCAATTGTCCTGCCATCATTATACAGCAGTCTTTCTAGTGTTTCCCAAAGTGATGTTTCCAAAACTTCACAGTTTTTGCTATATCCTTGTATCACCTTTACTATTATTTACTTAAATTTAATTTAATGACATTTTTCTTAAATATATTATTTTAAAGGGAGACTTTATATTGCCAACATTAATGGGAAAGGAGTTTCACTATTACTACAAGATAATCTTCAAACTACATATAGTGACAATGATACTCTTAAATTCTTTCCAGACACAGGGGTTAGGAATTAGGATGGCTGTCATTTATTTCTAACATATAACTTTCTGTGCCATCATTTTCCTCATTTGAAAAGCCTCATAACTATTTACCATGTTTATCACAGGTCATTATCTGTGAGGAAGAGGAGAGCCCTCCTGTGCCAATTGCAGGAAGTAATTGGAGACTCAAGGGCATTAGGTTATGGAATGAAGAAGTTAATAAAGGTATGAAACTACAAATAAAGAATCAACATCATGACACACAGCTGAAACCAGAGGGTACTAAGTTTAATAAATTTCCCCCTTGGTTACATGTAGAAAGTCTACTGAACTCTTTCTGCAGACTTTGAATAAGATGGGTAAAGAAAAGCAAAATGAGGGTAAGATCTTATAATAAAGGAACAATTATAGATGATTCAAATGAGGGGAAAATTCACAGCAGTGGATAAACGAGTTGAAGATAAAAGGACAAAAAATGTTCTAGTGGTAAAAACTGTAAGTCCTGATTCGTGGGCAAAATTCTGCATCTGGTGATCATGCCAAATTAATCTATTGATTTTGCAAATATGCACATATCCTGAAGGGTTCCTTTATCACGAGCTTTTAAAATACTACATGAGCTGCCTAGGTGGCTTTTATTGGTCACTGGAGGAGCAAAGAAACACCTCAAAGAAATGTCTTAAGAAAGACCCACAGATCATAGAACCATTTAAAATATAACTTATTATTCAAGAAAATTCAAATAAATAATTTATTACCCAAATATAGGGATTATTTTTGAAAGCACTAATTAAAATGCCATTGGGAATAATTATCAGATACATTCTTTCAGTGATTCAGCTGCCAGAATGAAAGATTATAACTTGGTTAAGCCTTGGATAACTTGCCTTGGATGAGACAAATTTGTGATTTATTTTGGAAGCAATATATGAAGGAAAAATGAAAATTGCTATTAGGTATTGTGGCAGTTCTATAACTTGGGCTGAGAATAAGAAATGTTTACAAATAATTATAAAACGAAAAAAGTTGAAAAGATGACACAGTAGCAAAACTTCCTTTAAATCAGTTAGCAAGAGTTGGGGTGTGAATAGGTATGATAATAAAGACGATATGACTAAATGGAATAAGCCATCAACCTTGCACTTTTTATTAAAGAGAAATGCTACTGTGAATATATTCAGGTGCCACATACCTCCATTAAGTGCATCTAGGGGAAAATTATGTATACATATACCTTGTATACATTGCTTCCTAGAAAGCCAAAGCGGAGTTAAAAAATTTACATGATTGTCATTTTTTTGAATTCTGTGGAAAGGGAAGAGATAAAGAATAAATTTTGTTTTTCTTTTCACCAAAGCCATAAAAATCCAATTTCCCCTGCCAGTTTGGGTCCAATAGCTGTAAATGTGGTGTAGGCTCATATCAATTTTAAGGGGCAAAGAATCTCTTGGGGTTTGGGGGGCTTTCAAAAATATCTTTTACTTAATACTAAAAGATGGGATATGAACTAAGGAATTCCATATAATTGAATGTGATCTTAAATTAAACATTTTAAAGAAGATGGTTGAATTTTCCTGCCTTCTGGAGGTGTTCACCTAGGATGACTGAATTTCACCACTTCCTCAGGATGAGTGGTTTCCAGGCCTTGAAGGTGACTTGATGCTGAGTAGGTTCTCAATCACTGATTAGCAAGTTTGACATAGGGAGAGTCAGCTTTCTCAAAATTGTAGGCATAACCATGGAGGCTCCCTCATCTCCAAAAATTCTCCAGCCACAGAATGGCACCCACATGGTCTTGGAGGTATCTGATGCAAATGTACAGGGCTAAGGCTAGTCAGAGGAGAAGACCACTGCCATGGCCAGGGTACATAAGAATTCTGGCTTTTCCTGGGTATGTGAAAAAGTGGCCTACACATGGTCTTATGTCCCTGAAAACTTCTTGATGTCCTTAAGGATCAGTGGTATTTCACTCAAGGAGTCTTTTGAGGCATACTTATTTTATTGAATTTAACATACATACTAAAAATGTACAAATGGTCAATGCATAGCCAGATGAAATTTTATGAAATGCAAAGGACCTGGATGAAGAAATAGTGTTAGAATTCTGGAAACCTATCTTCCAGTTACTCTCCATTAAGTAACTATTACCCTGACTTCTGACACTTGAGATTGGTCTCACCTATGTTTGAATCTTAAGTGAACAGAATCATATGACATATATGTACATGTTTGTTTATATTGTGAGATTCATTTGTGTTGTTGCATAGGTGTAATTCCCTCACTGAAGTATACTATTTCACTTTTGAATATACCACAAACTTATTTATCGATTCTACTGTTGGTGGACAGTTGGGTACCATTTTTATCTCTTACTGGACAGACTTAGCCCAAAAATTTTGGCTTCTGGACTTTAAAGGAATGTTTCTAAGGGTTGGCTTGAATGTAATGTTGAAGGCTTAGTACTACCCAGACAAAAGGCTTATATGAGGGATAAGTTGTTATATAAGGAGGAATGCCGATTATCATCAGAATTTGCTAAGACTTCTCTAAGAGGAAGTAAAGAATATAATTCATATATTGGAATTCTGCTGAGGTCTTCTGAGTATAATCAAATATTCATACTTTACACATGTCTATAAGGTTATTTCTTGCCTTTTCTTTAAATGAAGTTATGTGTGTCCTGGAATTTTGTAAATTGCAAAGCCTGTTTATACATCATCACTACCCTGAGAAACTCAGAAATAATCAATATTTTTCTCTAAAAAATAATACTAAGACCTTTTCTAGGTAAGGTAGAGGCCTGATAATTCATTATAAAGGTATTCTTGTCTTTATGTTTAGTTCCCAAGAGCCTGAGCTTTCAGTATAAAAGCTCCCATGAGGAAGGGCTGGTTTGGGCCTGTGGATTGGCTCTTGTCCACACAGCTATGGTGATGTGGTGGTTGATCATGGATGAGCTTATCACATTTGTGATTATTTAATGTTTGTCTTTTTCTTTAAACTTTATGAAAGCAATGACTGTCTAGTTTACTACTCAGTTTTTAGGTTTAGCACAGTACCTGGACCATGACAGATGCTCAATAAATGTTTTGACTGAATTTCTTAGCACCTAGGAAGAAGTCTGTTCTTCCATTGTCTGTTTCACACTGTTGGGGTTTAGCTCCAGATCCTAACCTCTTCCAAGCTGTTCTGTCATGTGGAGAAACTGTGGTTTGCCTGTTGCATCCTGTAGTCGGATAGGTACAAAGATGGTATTCGAGGTCAGATTTTGATTATGTGAACCATTACTGTAGTTTTGAAGTAATGGATTCCTGGCAAGCAACGCTATGATTCTTATTAAGGTTGTAAAGAATGTCTGGCAACAGATGCAATCTGATCAAGGGAGTTTTAAACTGTATATTACGGGACAGAGAGAAAATAATTATTTAAATAATATATTGTAATATCTACTATTGGCCAGGGCTAGGTGATGTCCTAAGTACTTTAAATGCAGTAACTCATTCAATCCTTGCAAAACCCACACGAGTTAGAGAGTATTATCACGCCTATTGTAAAGATGAAGAAACTGAGCCCCAGTGAGTGACTTGCCCAGGCTCATGTAAGATGCGGCGCTAGGATTCACACCAGTGCAGTCGGCCTCCGGAGTTTGTGCTTGTAACGTCTGTTCCTCTGCCTTTCAAAACTGCAAAGCTTAATGTTCTGGAAAAAATACTTTGTGACAGAGACAGAAAAAATAGTATTCCCAGCTTAAAGAATAACAACAACAAAAAACAAAACTGGCGAGGTGAGGGTCGCCCTCAGACGCTAACGCACGGGGACGCAGGGCGGGGACAGCAGCAAAGCAGGCTTTACATTTCAGCGCTCACAAACCCAGCAGGCACGTCACCGCCGACTTCCGGGTGTCTTCCTACCCGTGTACGTGCGCATGGCTACAAACATGACAGGATTTTTTTATTCTGCCTTTTTCATTTAACACTGTCATAAACATTTTACTATACTGCTACACAATTTTCGAGAAAATATCACCACATTATTGTTCTCATTTGCTTTTTTAATTAGCTCATTGAAGATTTTTCCATGTTTGTTTACAAATTGTGTATCCGCTATGTAAATTGCCTATTCACACCTTGCCCATTTGTCTGTTAAAATCTTAACATTTTTCTTATGAATTTATTTGATTCGTTTTTGCAATATAGACTTTTTTTATTACCCCTTTAGTGACAAGATATAATTCTATTTCTGTGGCTTTGAACCATTAAAGATATATATAATCCACCTAGATTTACTTTTGTACAAAGAATGAGCGTAAAAATTATATTTTCAAGTTATGGGATTCTAATTTCTTCAACAATGTTACTGAGTAACTTTTCTCACCCGTAACCCCTCCTCCCTGTTTTTATCTCTAGAAATCATAGGCATTCTAGGATGAGATGCATGACCACAATGTGATAATTAAGAGACATACTTTATGAAATCTTACTATCAGATCTGAAGATTGGAAAAATAAGTAAATATAAAACATTGATGAGTGTAATAGAAAAAAATAAACCATAGAACAGGAGATAGGTTTAGGAAGAGTCAGATTGGCCACAGAGATTGTAATTTTAAATAAATCTGTCTAGAAAGGTTCACTGTGAAGGGGGATAGTGAAGGCAAATGGTTATCTGAAGGAAGAGGAAAGAGCAAGTGCAAAGAGCCTGAGGCAAGAGCCTGCTTATTGTGTTTGATACAATACAAGGAGGAGGCCAGAGTGGCTGGAGTGGAGAAAGAAAGAAGAGGTCAGAGAGATGGAGGTGTGTGCGGACTGTATAGGTTTGTAGAGCCTGAAAAGAAGATTTAATCAAGTATCTACAAATTGGAGCATGGAAACACAGAGTACATTTGGATTGGTATCAAAGGAGAGAGAAGCTAGGTGGCACTACTATGAAATATAACACAGACTGCCAGGACAAATGCAGGATATGGATGTCACATTCTTAAATGGATTCCAAATCTAGCCCAGGTGTATCATTCCACAGTAAGGAGTACATGGGTTTTGGAATTATGTAAACAGGCTCTAATTCAGGCAGAGTAATCTCAGGAAAGCTGCAGAAACTTTCTCAGAGTCAGCAGCAGCATCTGTAAAATGGTAATATTTGTACCTAGTCACGACTGAGAAGCTATCATTGGCTACCTATTTTGTTCTATGATATGGAATCAGATCTTTGTATAGCATTTCTTTTCCTTGTTCTTAAGGATGAGACATTAACTGTACCCTCTCAAACTGCTTTTTAAAAATCTATTCATAGAAACACTGGAGATAATTTGCACTTGGTTTTGTCATAGAGGATTTGCCATCACCTTCCTTCTAGTTTATATATAGTGGGTTTTTTAATATTTTGATATTCATGTTACAACACAGATGTCCCCAAACCTCAAAAGCCTGTGACCACAAATTAAAGTCTCATTCTTTTTATGTTAAAAACAGAATGGTTTTGAGCCCCAGCACAGCTGATTTAGTAAAGTCCAGTCTCCCACTCCCATCATGTGAACAGTGCTGCCTTTTAGTGGTCTTCTTCTTTTTAAAAAAATATCTTTTTTTTTGCCTGTCTTCTCTGTTTTTGCTTTTCTCTTATACCAGAAGACCATCCCATGTCTTGTATACAACCTAATGTATTTTCTCTATATTCATATAGCTATTTATATACATATTTATACACATACATATTTTGTTTCATTTATTTTACATAAATGGAATCATGTATGCACGCCTCTGTGCATCTTACATTTCTCAATAACACCACCTGGAAATCTTTTGGTGTTGACTAATTTCACCCATTCTGCCCTTGTAAGCAAACAAAAACAAAACAAAAGAAAACTTTTGTTACATACTGCCATAGAACAATCCACAGAACAGCAGGGGAAAAAATGTAACTAATGGCTCCTTCATGCCAAAACAAAGGAAATCTGTTCCAAGTATAATTGATGTTGCTACTGGTTGTGGCAGAAACTTAAAGCAACTTATAAATGAAACTTTTTCAGATTCAACATAAAATGAGACAAAAATGCTAAAAGAGGGTCCTGCTTTCACTAGGCACCCTTATCTGCCTGATGTATGGATTGGTTTGGGAAAGGACCCATGTGATTGTCTTATTGTAGGATATTAAAAGTGCTAGGATCCACCTGCAATTTTTTTCAGTTCTTAGTGGGCAATGTCTGCTATTAGAAGCCAAAAATTCGCCAGAAGAAAAGTCATGCTTTATCATCAATAGACCACAATCAGCAGGTAACAAATTCAAGCAGGAAATGTAGGGTGGTGCACTTATGTGAGTAGTCAAGTTCACAAGTTTTGTTAGCACAGAAAGGGGAGAACTGGTAGTAAAAGTTGATGTGCAATATGGCTAGGAGGTTTTAGTAAATTTCAAGTTTAATATGCAGAAATAGTGTTAAGCAGTTATTAAATAATGTAATTTGTTGATAGAATTGAACTGTTCAGACCTCAATGAGTAACAGACTTTCTAAACTTTCATGTTTGGTCCTTATTTGGATTTCTGCTGTACATGTCATATTTTGAAAGACATTCAAAATATGAGAAAACAGAGAAGACATTCAAAAACAGAGAAGACAGGCAAAAAAAAACCTCCTTCAGAGAGGATAATTATAGGGGCTAGTCATTTCATTTATAAGGTGCTATTTCTTTTAAAAAAGGAAAAAATGTGAAAGAAATTCCAAAACTGCTAACATTTATTCATTTTGAGGGGCAGGTACATGGAAGCTTAATACAAACATAACTTGGAGATATTTTGTATAGTTGAATTTCCTTATATAGGTTGGTTAGGTGCATTTGGTCTGAAGTATAGTTTAAATCCAAAGTTTGCATGTTGATTCTTCTGTCTGGATGATCAAACCATCACTAATCTAGCATTGCTGAAATTGGGGGTACTGAAGTACCCTAACCCTAACCCTAATCCTAACCCTAACCCTAACCCTAACCCTAACCCTAACCCTAACCCTTTTGTACTGTTGTCTATTTTCACCTTTGGATCTGTTAGAATATGTCTAATATATTTAGGTGGTTTGATGTTGGGTGCATATATATTTCCAGTTGTTATATCTTTTTGAAGAGTTGATCCATTTATCATTGTATAATGACTTTTTTGTCTCTTGCTACTGTTTGGCTTAAAGACTACTTTGTCTGATGTAAGGTGTAGCTATAGCTGCTCTTTTTGGGTTTCCACTTGCATAGAAGATCTTTCTCCATCCTTTCAGTTTGGACCTATGTTTTCCTTAAAGCTGAAGTGAGTGTCTTGCAGGCAAAATATAGTTGGGTCTTGTTTTTTTAAATTCATCCAGCTGTTCTGTGCCTTTTGACTGAGAATTCAATCCATTACATTTAGTTACTGATATGTAAGAACTTACTAATGTCATCCTACAGTTTTCTGGCTTTTTTGAGTTTCCTTTTTCTTTTTTTCCTTTCTTGCTGACTTCCTTTCTGAATTGGGGATTTGCTGTGGTAGTATGCTGGTTGCCTTTTCTTTATCTTGTGGAAACAACCTAACTTTATACCTTAAGGAACTAGAAAAAGAAGAACAAACAAAGCCCAAAGTTAGCAGATAGAAGGAAATAGCAAAGATCAAGGCAGAAATAAATGAAATAGAGACCAAAAAAAGCAATAGAAAAGATCAATAAAACTAAGAGCTGTTTACATGAAAGTATAACAAAACTGAAAAACTTTAGGTAGACTATGAAGAAAAAAGAAGACTCAAAATTATAAATGAAAGAGGGGATGTCATCTGAAATAAATAAAAGTCATGGGGGACACCTATGAAGTACATAATCTCATAAGAGACTACTATGAACAATTAAATGCCAACAAATTGGATAACCTAGAATAAATGGATTAATACTGGAAACATACAATTTATCAAGACTGAATCATGAAATAGAAAACATGAACAGACGAATGAGTAAGGATGTTCATCAAAAACCTCCCAACAAGGAAAATCCAAGGACCAGTTTCACTGTGAATTCTACCAAACATTTAATTATATTGGAATTATAAGTATATCAATTCAATAGTTCGTATAGTTTAAGTTTACACAATCAATTATATCTCAATAAAACTGGAAAAAAAGCATTGTAACTACAGATATACATCAAGGAAACATTGAAAAATAAAAATCTTTGAAAAATCATCCCTAGAGGAACTGAACAATGTATTAGAACAGATGTATGTAATGGACATCTACAGAACACTCCATCCAAAATCAACAGGATACACATTCTTCTCAAGTGCACATGGAACATTTCCAAGAATAGATCCTATACTAGGCCACAAAAAGATTCATTTCCAAGAATAGATCCTATACTAGGCCACAAAAAGAGGCTCAGTAAATTCAAAAAGACTGAAACTGTCCCAACCACCTTCTCAGATCACAAAGGTATGAAACTAGAAATAAATTACACAAAGAAAACAAAAAGGCTCCCAAACACATAGAGGCTTAACAACATGCTCCTCAGTAATCAATGGATCAATGACCAAATGAAAATTAAAACAGAGATCAAGCAATATATGGAGACAAATGACAACAACAGCACAAAGCCCCAACTTCTGTGGGATGCAGTGGAGGCAGTTGTAAGAGGAAAGTATATAGCAACCCAGGCCTTTTAAAAGAATGAAGAACAATCCCAAATGAACAATCTAAATTCACAATTATTGAAAATTGAAAAAGAAGAACAAATGAGGCCCAAAGTTAGTAGAAGGAGGGACATAATAAAGATCAGAGAAGAAATAAATAAAATTGAGAAGAATAAAACAATAGAAAAAATTAATGAAACCGAGAGTTGGTTCTATGAGAAAATAAACAAAATAGATAAACCCCTCAACAGACATAGCAAGAAAAAAAGAGAATTTACACACATAAACAGAATCAGAAATGGGAAAGGAAGAGTCACTATGGACACTACACAAATAAAAAGAATTATGAGAGAATACTATGAAAAATTATATACTAACAAACTGGATAACCTAGAAGAAATGGACAACTTTCTAGAAAAATACAACCTTCCAAAGGTGACCTAGGAAGAAATAGAAAATCTGAATAGACCAACTACCAGTAAGGAAATTGAATTGGTAATCAAAAAACTACCTAAGAACAAAGCACCTGGACTGGATGGCTTCACTGCTGAATTTTATCAAACATTTCATGAAGGCCTAATACCCATCCTTCTCAAAGTTTACCAAAAAAGTAGAAGGGGGAATACTTCCAATCTCATTCTATGAGGCCAGCATCACTGTAATACCAAAACCAGGCAAAGACACCACAAAAAAAGAAAATTAAAGACCAATATCCCTGATGAAAATAGATGCAAAAATACTCAACAAAATATTAGCAAACCAAATTAAAAAATACATCAAAAAGATCATCCATCATGATCAGCTAGGATTTATTCCAGGAATGCAAGGATGGTACACATTTGAAAATCCATCAGCATCATCCACCACATCACAAAAAGAAGGACAAAGACCACATGATTATCTCCATAGATGCTGAAAAAGCATCCGACAAAGTTCAACATTCATTCCTGATAAAAACTCTCAACAAAATGGGTATAGAGGGCAAATACCTCAACATAATAAAGGCCATATATAACAAACCCACAGCCAACATCATACTTAACATCAAGAAACTGAAAGCTTTTCCTTTTTTTAAAAAAATTCAACAGTTATTTATTTCATCTCATTGTGCACCCATTATAATAAATCAGTTTTAGAATATTTCACAATCCCAATATATACTACTGCACTTTGATTAAAAAAGTAGTGTTTTCAGATTTTCCACTATACTCTCTAGCATTACAATATAATTTTTGTTTCTTAATGTTTTCATTGTTAGTACCATATAGTATTCCTCAGATTTAGTTGTTGACTAAAGTTATTTTTCTTAATTAAAAAAAGGTATATTTAACACCTCCATATTATGTACTTGTAATTTAATTTGTATTTATTAAGTGAACTCCTACTTTCATTTTATTGTGCTGTATCTCCCAGGCTTCCCGAACAGAACATTCTTCTGGTTTATCAGCTGCCTCTTTTTTTTTTTTTTTTTGAGAGGGCATCTCTCATATTTATTGATCAAATGGTTGTTAACAACAATAAAATTCTGTATATGGGACTCAATGCACAATCATTAATCAACCCCAAGCCTAATTCTCAACAGTCTCCAATCTTCTGAAGCATAATGAACAAGGTCTTAGATGGTGAATAAGTTCTTACATAGTGAATAAGTTCTTACATGGTGAACAGTGCAAGGGCAGTCATCACAGTAACTTTTGGTTTTGATCACGCATCATGAACTATAAACAATCAGGTCAAATATGATTATTCGTTTGATTTTTATACTTGATTTATATGTGAATCCCACATTTCTCCCTTATTATTCTTATTATTATTTTTAATAAATTGCTGAAGTGGTAGGTAGATGCAAGATAAAGGTAGAAAACATAGTTTAGTGCTGTAAGAGGGCTAATGTAGATGATCAGGTGTGTGCCTATAGACTAAGTATTAATCCAAGCTAGACAAGGGTAACAAAACATCCATGGATGTAGAAGATTTCTCTCAAAATGGGGGGGATGTTCTAAGCCTCACCTCTGTTGATCCCCAATTTCTCACCTGATGATCCCCCTGAGACTGTACCTTTCTTAGGTTGTTCCTCCCTTGAGGAATCTTACCCATCTCTGTCTAACCAGTCATCTTCTGGGGCCATCCAGGGAAATGTAAAGTTGGTAAGTGAGAGAGAAGCAATAGTGTTTGAAAAGGGTAGCTTTTTATTTCTTTGCATATTTATGCCCTGTGGCTTCTATGCCCAGCATTTGTCTTGAGGTATCTTTACCACTTGGAAGAATTATGATACTCGGTAATTTCGATATGAGGCACAAATTCTACTTAAAGGTTGTAATTAGGAAGGAAGAAGAAAAGTTATAGAAGTAGCAGACAGAAGAAAACATGGGAAGATTGATTATTTCTTTGACATATCTTCTTGTAGTGTAACATAAGCATGTATAGGTTTTAAACTACTAATTAAATTGTGTGCACACATTAACATAATAGGAATACAGCTACATAACCAAAGCAGACCTACAATTACCAGCCATATTCAGTAAAACCAAGAAAACCAGTTAGGCACCCTAGACATTTGTGAAAACTTATCAATGATATGATGGATATTGTCTAACTGAATTTGAATAGTTTGAGAAAAATCAGACATATTAAAACAACACATTCTTGGGAACTGTTCACATCCCATATGTTCTTTCAACAGTAGATAGTCTATAGTCGCAAGATTTTGGAGCACTGCAACTTGCACTTCCCCTAATTATTGGTTGAGTTGCGACAGTACAGATCCAGTCAAATTTGTTGTTTTACCGTATGCACAGGCCAGCTTAGATATCTCCTTCTTCATTCCAATGGCAAGTCCAGGAACCAGTGGGATGAGTGCAGCTACAACTGCAACAGCGCCAAGATCTTTGTTGAAGTTTTTTGATGATCATTTTCTGGAATGACTCTTCCAGAGAATGTTGATATTGGAAGTTCTTCTTCACATCGTAACTTAATTTGTTTTCTGGGTAGCCAAATAAGGCTTTGATCCTCTGTATAAACACAAACAAACCCTTTGCCCACCCTTTGATACGCCTTTTATACCATTGTGAAGAATTTATTGGAGATCACCACACAGGAACTGCTTTTTTTTTTAAGAGAAAGGAATATTATCAGAAAAATGTACTTCCATAGCTGATCATCTGACACCCTTTAAATGATCAAAATTAAGGATATTTAAAGCATGCATTAATCGGTGATTTGCAGTTAGTTTTATCCTATCAGGGAGTAATCCCCTTTTTCTATCTTCTTTTTGTTATCATTAATCTACAATTAGATGAAGAATATTATGTTAACAAGGCTCTCCCCGTATACCAGGTCTCCCCCACAAACCCCTTTACAGTCACTGTCCATCAGCATAGCAAAATGTTGTAGAATGGCTATATGTCTTCTCTGTGTTGTACAGCCCTCCCCTTTCTCACCCACCCATTATGCATGCTAATTATAATACTCCCTTTTTTCTTCCCCCCTGTTATCCCTCCCTATCCACTCATCCTCCCCAGCCCCTTTCCCCCTGTTAGTCCATTCTTGGGTTCTGTGATTCTGCTGCTGTTTTGTTCCTTCAGATTTTCCTTTGTTCTTATATTCCAAAGATGAGTGAAATCATTTGGTATTTCTCTTTCTCCGCTTCACTTATTTCACTGAGCATACTACCCTCTAGCTCCATCCATGTTGTTGCAAATGGTAGGATTTGTTTTCTTCTTATGGCTGAATAATATTCCATTGTGTATATGTACCACATCTTCTTTATCCATTCATCTACCGATGGACACTTAGGTTGCTTCCAATTCTTGGCTATTGTAAATAGTGCTGTGATAAACATAGGGGTGCATCTGTCTTTTTCAAACTGGAGTGCTGCATTCTTAGGGTAAATTCCTAGGAGTGGAATTCCTGGGTCAAATGGTAAGTCTATTTTCAGCATTTTGAGGAACAGCCATACTGCTTTACACAATGGTTGAACTACTTTACATTCTCACCAGCAGTGTAGGAGGGTTCCCCTTTCTCCACAACCTTGCCAACATTTGTTGTGTGTCTTTTGGATGACAGCTATCCTTACTGGTGTGAGGTGATATTTCATTGTGGTTTTAATTTGCATTTCTCTGATAATTAGCGATATGGAGCATCTTTTCATGTGTCTGTTGGCCATCTGTATTTCTTTTTTGGAGGAGTGTTTGTTCAGTTCCTCTGCCCATTTTTTAATTGGATTATTTGTTTTTTGTTTGTTGAGGTGTGTGAGCTCTTTATATATTTTGGACGTCAAGCCTTTATCGGATCTGTCACTTACAAATATATTCTCCCATACTGTAGGGTACCTTTTTGTTCTACTGATGGTGTCCTTTGCTTTATAGAAGCTTTTCAGCTTAATATAGTCCCACTTGTTCATTTTTGCTATTGTTTTCCTTGCCCGGGGAGATATGTTCAAGAAGAGGTCACTCATGTTTGTGTCTAAGAGATTTTTGCCTATGTTTTTTTCCAGGAGTTTTATGGTTTCATGACTTACATTGAGGTCTTTGATCCATTTTTAATTTACTTTTGTGTATGGGGTTAGACAATGGTCCAGTTTCATTCTCCTACATGTAGCTGTCCAGTTTTGCCAGCACCATCTGTTGAAGAGACTGTCATTTCCCCATTGTATGTCCATGGCTCCTTTATCAAATATTAATTGACCATATATGTTTGGGTTAATGTCTGGAGTCTCTAATTTGTTCCACTGGTCTGAGGCTCTGTTCTTGTGCCAGTACCAAATTGTCTTGATTACCATGGCTTTGTAGTAGAGCTTGAAGTTGGGGAGTGAGATCCCCCCTACTTTATTCTTCTTTCTCAGGATTGCTTTGGCTATTCGGGGTCTTTGGTGTTTCCATATGAATTTTTGAACTGTTTGTTCCAGTTCATTGAAGTATGTTGCTGGTAATTTGATAGGGATTGCATCAAATCTGTAGATTGCTTTGGGCAGGATGGCCATTTTGACTATATTAATTCTTCCTAGCCACGAGCATGGGATGAGTTTCCATTTGTTAGTGTCCCCTTTAATTTCTCTTAAGAGTAACTTGTAGTTTTCAGGCTATAGGTTTTTCACTTCTTTGGTTAGGTTTATTCCTAGGTATTTTATTCTTTTTGATGCAATTGTGAATGGAGTTGTTTCCTGATTTCTCTTTCTATTGGTTCATTGTTGGTGTATAGGAAAGCCACAGATTTCTGTGTGTTAATTTTGTATCCTGCAACTTTGCTGTGTTCTGATGTCAGTTCTAGTAGTTTTGGAGTGGAGTCTTTAGGGTTTTTTATGTATAATATCATGTCATCTGCAAATAGTGACAGTTTAACTTCTTCTTTACCAATCTGGATTCCTTGTATTTCTTTGTTTTGTCTGATTGCCGTGGCTAGGACCTCCAGTACTATGTTAAATAGCAGTGGGGAGAGTGGGCATCCCTGTCTTGTTCCCGATCTCAGAGGAAAAGCTTTCAGCTTCTCACTGTTCAGTATGATGTTGGCTGTGGGTTTATCATATGTGGCCTTTATTATGTTGAGATACTTGCCCTCTATACCCATTTTGCTGAGAGTTTTTGTCATGAATGGATGTTGAATTTTGTCAAATGCTTTTTCAGCATCTATGCAGATGGTCATGTGGTTTTTGTCTTTCTTTTTGTTGATGTGGTGGATGATGTTGATGGATTTTCGAATGTTGTACCATCCATGCATCCCTGGGATGAATCCCACTTGGTCATGGTGTATGATCCTTTTCATATATTTTTGAATTCGGTTTGTTAATATTTTATTGAGTAGTTTTGCATCTACATTCATCAGGGATATTGTTCTGTTATTTTCTTTTTTGGTGGGTTCTTTGCCTGGTTTTGGTATTAGGATGATGTTGGCTTCATAGAATGAGTTTGGGAGTATTCTCTCCTCTTCTATTTTTTGGTAAACTTTAAGGAGAATGGGTATTATATCTTCTCTGTGTGTCTGATAAAATTCCGATGTAAATCCATATGGCCCGGGGGTTTTGTTCTTGGGTAGTTTTTTGATTACCGTTTCAATTTATTTGCTTGTAATTGGTTTGTTTAACTTTTGTGTTTCTTCCTTGGTCCATTTTGGAAGGTTGTATTTTTCTAGGAAGTTGTCCATTTCTTTTAGGTTTTCCAGCTTGTTAGCATATAGGTTTTCATAGTATTCTCTAATAATTGGTTGTATTTCTGTGGAGCCTGTCATGATTTTTCCATTCTCATTTCTGATTCTGTTGATTTGTGTTGATTCTCTTTTTCTCTTAATAAGTTTGGCTAGAGGCTTATCTATTTTGTTTATTTTCTCAAAGAACCAGCTCTTGGTTTCATTGATTTTTTGCTATTGTTTTCCTCTTTTCAATTTTGTTTATTTCTTCTCTGATCTTTATTATGTCCCTCGTTGTGCTGATTTTATGCCTCATTTGCTCTTCTTTTTCCAATTTCGATAATTGTGATTTTAGACTATTCATTTGGGATTGTTCTTCCTTCTTTAAGTGTGCCTGGATCGCTATATACTTTCGTCTTAAGGCTGCTTTCGCTGTGTTCCACAGAAGTTGGGGGTTTTTGTTGTTGTTGCCATTTGTTTCCATATATTCCTTGATCTCTATTTTAATTTGTTTGTTGATCCATTGATTATTTAGGAGCATGTTGTTAAGCTTCCATGTGTTTGTGAGCCTTTTTGTTTTCTTTGTGGAATTTATTTCTAGTTCTATAACTTTGTGTTCTGAAAAGTTGGTTGGTAGAATTTCAATATTTTGGAATTTACTGAGGCTCTTTTTGTTAAGTTGTATGTGGTCTATTCTGGAGAATGTTTCATGTGCACTTGAGAAGAATGTATATCCTGTTGCTTTTGGATGTAGAGTTCTATAGATGTCTATTAGGTCCTTCTGTTCTAGTGTGTTGTTCAGTGCCTCTGTGTCCTTACTTATTTTCTGCCCAGTGGATCTATCCTTTGGGGTGAGTGGCATGTTGAAGTCTCCTAAAATGAATGCATTGCAGTCTATTTCCCCCTTTAGTTCTGTTAGTATTTGTTTCACATATGCTGGTGCTCCTGTTTTGGGTGCATATATATTTAGAATGGTTATATCCTCTTGTTGGACTGAGCCCTTTATCATTATGTAATGTCCTTCTTTATCTCTTGTTACTTTCTTTCTTTTGAAGTCTATTTTGTCTGATACTAGTACTGCAACACCTGCTTTCTTCTTTCTGTTATTTACCTGAAATATGTTTTCCATCCTTTGACTTTTAGTCTGTGCATGTCTTTGGGTTTGAGGTGAGTTTCTTATAAGCAGCATATAGATGGGTCTTGCTTTTTTATCCTTTCTGTTACTCTATGTCTTTTGATTGGTGTATTCAGTCCATTTACATTTAGGGTGACTATTGAAAGATAAGTACTTATTGCCATTGCAGGCTTTAGATTCGTGGTTACCAAAGGTTCAAGGTTAGACTCTTTAGTATCTTACTGCCTAACTTAGCTCGCTTATTGACCTGTTATATGCACTGTCTGGAGATTCTTTTCTTCTCTCCCTTCTTATTCCTCCTCCTCCATTCTTTATATGTTGTTTGTTTTATTCTGTGTTCTTTCGTGTTTCCTTTAACTGCTTTTAGTGGGCAGTTGATTTTATTTTTTTGCCTTTAGTTAGTATTTGGTTGGTCTGCTTTCTTTGCTCTGATTTTATTTTCTCTGGTGACATCTGTTTAGTTTTAGGAGTGCTCCCGTCTAGAGCAATCCCTCTAAAATTCCCTGTAGAGTTGGTTTGTGGGAGGCACATTCCCTCAACTTTTTCTTATCTGGGAATTGTTTATTCCCTCCATCATATTTAAGTGATAATCATGCTGGATACAGTATCCTTGGTTCAAGGCCCTTCTGTTTCATCGCATTAAATATATCATGCCATTCTCTTCTGGCCTGTAAGGTTTCTGATGAGAAGTCTGTTGATAGCCTGATGGGTTTTCCTTTATAGGTGACCTTT
Source organism: Manis javanica (assembly GCF_040802235.1). NCBI lineage: Eukaryota > Metazoa > Chordata > Mammalia > Pholidota > Manidae > Manis > Manis javanica. The sequence goes on along the minus strand of NC_133157.1, from coordinate 100,906,368 downwards.
TTCTCTCTAGCTGCCTTTAAAACTCTTTCCTTGCCCTTGATCTTTGCCATTTTATTTATTATGTGTCTTGGTGTTGTCCTCCTTGGGTCCTTTCTGTTGGGAGTTCTGTGTATTTCCATGGTCTATTCGATTATTTCCTCCCCCAGTTTGGGGAAGTTTTCAGCAATTATTTCTTCAAAGACACTTTCTATCCTTTTTTCTCTCTCTTCTTCTTCTGGTACCCCTATAATATGTATATTGTTTCTTTTGGATTGGTCACACAGTTCTCTTAATATTGTTTCATTCCTGCAGATACTTTTATCTCTTTGTCAGCTTCTATGCGTTCCTGTTCTCTGGTTTCTATTCCATCTATGGCCTCTTGCATCTTATCCATTCTGCTCATAAATCCTTCCAGAGTTTGTTTCACTTCTGTAATCTCCTTCTGAGCGTCTGTAATCTCCCTCTAGACTTCATCCCTTAGCTCTTGTATATTTATCTGCATCTCCATCAGCATGTTTATGATTTTTATTTTGAATTCTTTTTCAGGAAGACTGGTTAGGTCTGTCTCCTTCTCAGGTGTTGACTCTGTGATCTTTGTCTGCTTGTAATTTTGCCTTTTCATAGTGATAGAGATAGTTTGCAGAGCTGGCACGAGTGACGGCTGGAAGAGCTTTCCTTCTTGTTGGTTTGTGGCCTTCCTCTCCTGGGAGAACAGCGACCACTAGTGGCTTGTGCTGGGCAGCTGTGTGCAGACAGGGCTTCTGCTTCCTGCCAGGCTGCTGTGGAGTTTATCTCCAATGTTGCTGGGGGCGTGGCTTGCCTCGGGCTGCTGCTCCGATATGGTGGAGCCTTGTTGTAGGGGGAGCAGACAGGAGGCTATTTATCTCCATGAGGGGCCTCTGTGCTCCCTGCTGCCCAGGGAGTTAGAGTGCCCAGAGATCCCCAGATTCCCTGCTGCTGGACTATGTGTCCCAGGATACTTCCATCTGGTTTTGGGGTCCCCGTCCCTTTAAGACTTCCAAAAAGCACTCTCAAAAAAAAAAAGCCCCTTGCTTTTCTTTGTCCCTGGGCGCCCGCCACAGGGACCCGCTCACAGGTCTTGCTGTCCTGTTTCCCTAGTATCCAGGACCCCATGCATGCACTGTGTCTGTGCTCTGGTCCGGATGCTGGTGCTGAGTGTTTAGCAGTCCTGGGCTCCCTCTCCCTCCCGTCTCTGACTCCTCTCCTCCCGCTAGGCTGGGGCTTGTATCTTACCCTTTTTGAGAGGCACTGGGTTCTTGCAGGTGTGGATGTTGTCTGGATGTTGTCCTGTGTCCTCTGGTCTCTCTTCTAGGAAGTGTTGTCTTAGTTATATTTTCATAAATAGGAGGAGATTTCCGCTGCTCTACTCATGCCACCATCTTGGCTCCACCTCTGAAAGTTTTTCCTTTAATATCAGGAATAAGACAAAGATGTCCACTCTCCCTACTTTCAACATAGTTCTGGAGGTCCTCACCATGGCAATCAGACAACAGAATGAAATGAATGACATCCAGATTGGCAAGGAAGAAGTTAAACTGTCCCTTTTTGCAGATGACATGATATTGATATTGTAGATAAAAAAACCTTAAAGGATCCACTCCAAAACTACTAGATCTAATATCTGAATTCACCAAAGTTGCAGGATACAAAATTAATACCCAGAAATCTGTTGCAGTTCTATTCACTAACAAGGAACCAGCAAAAAGAGAAATCAGGAAAGCAATTACATTCACAATTGCATCAAGAAGAATAAAATACCTAGGAATAAACCTAACCAAAGAGGTGAAAGACCTATACCCTAAAAACTACAATACACTCATGAGAGATATTAAAAAAGACACCAATAAATGGAAATGCATCCTGTGCTCATGGATAGGAAGAATTAATAGTCAAAATGGCTATCCTGCCTAAAGCAATCTACACATTCAGTACAATCCCTATCAAAATACCGACAGCATTCTTCATCGAAATGGAACAAATAGTTCTAAAATTCATATGGAACCCCAAAAGACCCCAAATAGCCAAACAATCCTGAGAAGGAACAACAAAGAGGGGGGATTATGCTCCCTAACTTCAAGCTCTACTAAAAACCACAGTAATCAAGACAATTTGGTACTGGCACAAGAGCAGACCCATAGACCAATGGAACAGACTAGAGAGTCCAGATATAAACCCAAGTATATATGGTCAATTAACATATGATAAAGGAGCCATGGGTATACAATGGGGAAATGACTACCTCTTCAACAGCTGTTGTTGACAAAACTGTACAGCTGCATGTAAGAGAATGAAACTGGATTATTGTCTAACCCCATGCACAAAAGTAAACTCAAAATGGATCCAAGACCTGAATGGAAGTCATGAAACTATAAACTCTTAGAAAAAAAACACAGGCAAAAATCTCTTGAATATAAACATGAGCAACTTTTTCCTGAACACATCTCCTCAGGCAAGGAAAACAAAAGCAAAAATGAACAAATGGGACTACATCAAACTCAAAGCCTCTGTACAGCAAAGGACACCATCAGCAGAACAAAAAGGCACCCTACAGTATAGGAGAATATATTTGTAAAAGATATATCTGATAAGGGGTTAACATCCAAAATATTTAAAGAACTCACATGCCCCAACACTCAAAAACCACATAACCCAATAAAAAAGTGGACGGAGGATATGAACAGACATTTCTCCAAAGAAGAAATTCAGACGCCCAACAGGTACATGGAAAGAAGCTCCACATCGCTAATTATCAGGGAAATGCAAATTAAAACCACAATGAAATATCACTTCATTCCAGTTAGGATGGCCATCATATAAAAGACTAGGAACAGCAAATGTTGGCGATGATGTGGAGAAAAGGGAACCCTCCTCCACTGCTGGTGGGAATGTAATCTAGTTCAGCCATGTGTAACACCATATGGAGGTTCCTCAGAAAACTAAAAATAGAATTATCATTTGATCCAGGAATTCTACTCCTAGGAATTTACCCAAAGAAAACAACTTCTCAGATTTAAAAAGACATACGTACCCATATGCAGCACTATTTACAATAGCCAAGATATGGAAACAACCTAACTGTCCATCAGTAGATGAATAGATAAAGAAGAGGTAGTAAATACACACAGTGGAATATTATTCAGCCACAAGAAAGAAACAAATCCTACTATTTGCAACAACATGGATGGAGCTAGAAGGTATTATGCTCAGTGAAATAAGTCAGACAGGGAAAGACAAATACCAAATAATTTCCCTCATTTGTGGAGTATAACAATGAAGCAAAACTGAAGGAACAAAATAACAGCAGACTCACAGACTCCAAGAAGGGACTAGCTATTTCCAGAGGGTTGGGTGGGTGGGGAGGGAGAATGAGATAGTGGGGTACCATGATTAGTGCACATGGTGTGTATTGGGTCACGGGGAAGACAGTGTATCACAGAGAAGATAAGTAGGGACTCTGTGGCATCTTGTTGTACTGATGGACATTGACTGTGATGGGATATGGGGGGACTTGATAATTAGGGTGAATATAGTAACCATTTTGTTTTTCTTGTGAAACTTTCATAAGAGCGTATATCAGTGATACATTAATAAAAAAAATTTTCACTGCTCCTCCTCAAAAGTCTACCATGCCTGCAACATTTCAGTTGCATATTATAATGACAACTAAAAATCCTCCATTCTGAATGACAACATGGTAGTGCTCAAAAATGAGCCTATTTTTGGTAACATGTAGTCTTAACTAGGACTGTCAGCACTTGCTTGACATCCAGCTCAACCATGTGGCTCCAAACTGCAAGGAATCTACGTTGTTACCTTGCTAATTATTACTTTAAATTATAGAAAATTATAGAAATTAATGCACTCAACAGAAATTATTGACACAATAATGCTTAAATGAGTGGAAACTTACAAGGATAAGTTGTAGAAACACCTGTTTCTTCTTTAGTTGGGTGGGTTTTTATGAAGTCTGAAATAACAGTTTGTCATGAGTTTCAAATATAAATTATAGTATTCACTAAGTTTAAATTTCATAGTTTTTTATTTTAACAACTCATTCAAGAGAAAGAAAACTCTAAGAAAAACAATAGTGCTACTGAAACTGTATATCCTCCCAAAGGGGCAACAAGTGGTAATATCTGAAAGAATGTGTGTAACAGCTGAGTGATGTGGACTCATCATTTTCTCAACAAAATTTATTTTTCCATCTATTGTCTTACTTAATGTTACCTCATCCAATCTCCCTTCCTTTTAAAATATCCCGTCTCCAAGTTTTGCCAATTTTATCAGTAAATATTTTTCAAATCTGGCCCCTTTCTTCTTGTTTAGTTGTGCTCTAATGTAAGAACTTATCGCACATCTAAGATATAGCAATATTTTCCCTTTTCTACTTCTGGTCCCAAAATCTAGCTCCTAAAATGTGGCTAGAATAATCTCTCTAAAATTAAATCCAGCAATCTCCCCTCCTTACAAAAATCAATGATTCCCCATTATATATGCAACAAAGAAAAAATTTTTTTTTATCTCTTCTACCTCATCCCTATCTGTTGCTACCACTCTAATATCATCATGATTGCAATTACCTATTCATGCTGTTTGTTCATAATACATCCTGTTCTTACAATGCCAAATATCTCCCTTTTCACTTGACTAAATCCTCCTCATCTTTTAAGGTTGCATAAAATCTTCCAAACTCACTCAGGCTGAACAAATTGGCTCCCTTCTGTGGACTCATTGCAAATTACAAATGTTACCATGCATTACATTTCATTAAAATGATAAGTAATGTGCTTGTGCCCTTATTAAGTTGTGGATTTTATGGAGACAACAATCAAATTTTATTCATTTTGTACATTCTTAGAATCTGGAATATAATACAAATTCAGTTGAAAAGATGCTCCACATCACTAATTATCATGGAAATGCAAATTAAAACCACAGTGAGATATCACCCACACCAGTTAGTATGGACAACATAGAAAAGACTAGGAACAACAAATGCTGGTGAGGATGTGGACAAAGGGGAACCCTCCTGCACTGCTGGTGGCAATGTAAACTAGTTCAAGCATTGTGGAAAGCAGTATGGAGGTTCCTCAAAAAGCCCAAAATAGACATACCATTTGACCCGGGAATTCCACTCCTACAAATTTACCATAAGAATGCGGGATCGCAGTTTCAAAAAGACAGATGCACCCCTATGTTTATCACAGCAGTATTTACAATAGCCAAGAAATGGAAGCAACCTAAGTGTCCTTCAGTAGATGAATGGATAAAGAAGAGTTGGTTCATATACACAGTGGAATATTATTCAGCCATAATAAGAAAACAAATCCCACCATTTGCAACATGTATGGAGCTAGAGGGTATTATGCTCAGTGAAATAAGCCAGGCAGAGAAAGAGAAGTACCACATGATTTCACTCATCTGTAGAACGTAAAAACAAAGCAAAAATTGAAGGAACAAAACAGTAGCATACCCACAGAACCTGAAAATGGACTAACAGTTGCCAAAGGGAAAGGGACTGGGGGAGGTCGGTGTGAAGGGAGGGAGAAGGGGAATAAGGGACATTATGATTAGCACACATAATGTAGGGGTGGGCACGAGGAAGGCAGTATAGCACAGAGAAGACAAGTAGTGACTCTATAGCATCTTACTACATTGATGGACAGCGACTGTAATGGAGTATGTAGTGGGGACTTGATAATGGGGGGAATCTAGTAACCACAATGTTGCTCACATAATTGTATATTGATACCAATCTGCCCCAAAAAATCATCCCTAAATATGTTTTAAATACTGATCTTTTCTGTTGCTGATTTAGAAAAGGCTATGCAATATCTTTGAAATACTGGGGTATATAAGTTAGTAGGGAATAATGTATAAACATTTGGTAGTTTTTCTTTTTTAGGTGCTTTAGGTAGAGGCTCACACCTATACATGAAGGTGCGTATAATATGCTTTTAGGTTGATTCGTCTAATAGTAGTATTTACCTATATAATTCCTCTCAGTAATGTAGAAGGTAAATGTGACTGCCAGGGAATGTATAATCATAGCCAGAGGATACTATAAAAGGAAAGAAAGTATATACATAAAAATAGTTAATAGAGTAAAATCTATTTGTAGTCAGTGCTTGTGTGCTTTCATGAAAAGTAAGTTTTCAAAGGTGGTTTCATTAGGTATAACAGATTAATTATTTTGCAGAAAATATTCACTCTACCCCTCTCCATCCATCAACCTTCCCACTCCATTGACACTGGGTTTGGTCAAAAGTTTTCCATTGACATATTCAGTTTGGTGAAGTGACAGCATGCCAATTTCAAGTACAAGTTTTTTATTTTTTATTACTATTGATATACAATTTTATGAAGGTTTCACATGAGCAATATTGTGGTTATTACATTCATCCATATTATCAAGTCCCACTCACACCCCATTGCAGTCACTGTCTATCAATGTAGTGAAATGCTGTAGAGTCACTACTTGTCTTTTCTGTACTATACTGTCTTCCCCGTGAACCCCCTACAGTATGTGTGTTAATCATAATGCCCTTTAATCCCCTTCTCCCACCCTCCCCACCCACCCTCTCCACTCACTTCCTTTTGGTAACTGCTAGTCCCTTCATGGGGTCTGTGAGTCTCTTGCTGTTTTGTCCCTTCAGTTTTGCTTTTTTGTTATACTCCACTAATGAGGGAAATAATTTGTTACTTGTCTTTCTCCGCCTGGTTTATTTCACTGAGCATAATACCTTCTAGCTCCATCCATGTTGTTGCAAATAGTAGGATTTGTTTTCTCCTTATGGCTGAATAATATTCCACTGTGTATATGTACCACTCTTATTTATCCATTCATCTACTGATAGACACTTGGGTTGCTTCCATGTCTTGGCTATTGTAAATAGTGCTGCAATAAACATAAGGGTGCATATGTCTTTTTGAATCTGGGATCTTCTTTTCTTTGGGAAAATTCCTAGGAGTGGAATTCCTGGGTCAAATGGTAATTCTATTTTTAGTTTTTGAGGAACCTTTGTATTGCTTTCCATAATGGTTGAACTAATTTACACTCCCACTAGCAGTGTAGGAGGGTTCCCCTTTCTCTGCATCCTTGCCAGCCTTTGTTGTTCCTAGTCTTTGGATGTTGGCCATCTTAACTGATGTAAGGTGATATGTCACTGTGGTTTTAATTTGCATTTCCCTGATAATTAGCGATGTGGAGCTTCTTTTCATGTACCTGTTGGGCATCTGAATTTCTTCTTTGGAGAAATGTCTGTTCATATCCTCCGTCCACTTTTTTATTGGGTTATGTGGTTTTTGAGTGTTGGGGCATGTGAGTTCTTTAAATATTTTGGATGTTAACCCCTTATCAGATATATCTTTTACAAATATATTCTCCTATACTGTAGGGTGCCTTTTTGTTCTGCTGATGGTGTCCTTTGCTGTACAGAGGCTTTGAGTTTGATGTAGTCCCATTTGTTCATTTTTGCTTTTGTTTTCCTTGCCTGAGGAGATGTGTTCAGGAAAAAGTTGCTCATGTTTATATTCAAGAGATTTTTGCCTATGTTTTTTTTCTAAGAGTTTATGGTTTCATGACTTCCATTCAGGTCTTGGATCCATTTTGAGTTTACTTTTGTGCATGGGGTTAGACAATAATCCAGTTTCATTCTCTTACATGCAGCTGTACAGTTTGGGCAACCCCTGTTGTTGAAGAGGCTGTCTTTTCTCATTGTATATCCGTTGCTCCTTTGTCATGTATTCATTGGCCATATATGCTTGGGTTTATATCTGCATTCTCTATTCTGTTCCTTTGATCTATGGGTCTGTTCTTGTGCCAGTAATTTCAAGTAAAACTTTAAGAGATGTTGCAGCTTCTGCTTTTCCTTGTGCTCCTATCATCTTCCATGCTCCAGGTAATCATTGATCATTTAGCCTGAGTTCTAGAATGAGAAGATACATGAAGCACATCTAATCCCAACTTTCAGCCTAGAGCCATATCCAGATGACTTAGCCAAATGTGTCCAAACCCAAACTGACCCATAGACCTGAGATTGAAAAATAAATGCTTATCATTATAAGCCACTGAGATTTTGGGTTTGTGAAGCTATATTATTCCAGAAAACTTGACTAATATAACATTATTCAAACTCAGTAGTATCTTTTCTAATTTGTTTTTATTTAAAAAAGCAGAGATGTCATTCTAGTTATTAGTTCCTCCTTAAACATATGACCTAAATAATATTAGTCAGTGTATGTGTAACTCCAGGGAGAGGAAATTCTGGGGAAAAATACCTCTAAAACCAAAATCAGTGAAAGGGAGAAATAAAGTTTAAAACCCACTTATTGCTTACAAATGCAGCACTGGGCCATCTCTTTCCTGCTCCTACTGAAACCAGCAAGACTTCCCCCTAACCTCTCAGGTTCAGATAAGCCCTTGGTTTTCCAGGTAATTACCCATTGATATGGATATGAACAATTCTCCACCCCTGAGGAACACATGTTGATATGCAGATGCACTAAAGCCAGGCAAGATATTCTGGACATATTACAATTTACCCATGGTATGCTGAATACTTTCATTTTGGTCCTCCAAATGCACTCTCCATTCTTTTCCATCTTGCTCTGTGCCTTAAGAGGCTTAAAGTAATATGTGGCCAATGGGAGCACTGACAGGAGAGAAGAAAGAGGAATGAAGGAGGGTGAGATTCAGAATGTTTAATTTCTGGACTTTTCTCCCTGTTGAGTTACTGTAAATTGGCTGCATCCTGTGGCAAAAAAACACAGTACCAGCAAAGAAGCATTCTTTTGAAGTGTTGCAATAACAGCTAACTCCCTTTTCCCCTACTGCTGTTGTGATGGGCAAGACGTGAGGTTACCAGCCCCAGGGCACTGCATTATCCCTTGCTGGTTTCCTTCTACCCCATCCACACCTTCATGAATAGCCCCTTAGTAAACTTCTCTAAAATTGCTCAGTTGGAGCGTGCCGTCTGTTTCCTGCTGTGACTTTGACTACATTTTGTGACTTTGACTAAAAGTCCTTGACTAAATTTTGTAAGGCATATTAAGTGGCAGAAGTTCAACTTAATCTGGTATTCTGACAGATACATTTTACATCAAAAGAAAAAATGTACATATGTGAAAAATCCTAACCTTATTTCATTTTCTCCCTGGATGCTCATTTTGTACATGATCAGGTTTGTGAGACCTTTTCTCAGGGCAGCATTTTATGTCAGGTAACATGATATTTCTTCCAGTTTCAAAATTTTATGACAATTAAGGTAAAACACCCTCAAAGCTTTTCCCTGAAATTTCTTCCTTAAATGCTAGAATAATTTAGTTTATAAATTTCTTCTCAGGATTCAGTAAATGAGAAAGAAAAGTGAAAATAGAGTGGGGAAGGTAGGAGAATCCTTCTTCCCTTAATTTCCCAAATTTTCATTGTAATGACCCTCCTATTTTCCAGCAATATGCTAGGGAATACCCCTAGCTACTTTTTAGTTGTGAAACCTTAGGCAAAATATTTGTCCTTTCTATATCCACCTTTTTGTCAGAAGTAGCATATGGAAATCAGGACTAGAATATCTAGTTTTAGATATTTGTGAGAATTTAATATAGCATATTTATCCTTGTGAAAGGATCTAGCAGTGATGAACCTGTATTAGGATTCAATAAATGCCCATTTACTTTATTCTTTCTTCCAATTGCATATTTAAAAAGATCACATTTCGTGTATGTTTAAGGTTTATTCAGTCCTGCAACTGGTTTTAAGAGAGCCTGGGTACTTGGTGAACTTTTATTTTTCTTACTTAAAAAAAATTTTAAATAGTGCAATACACATAACATAAAGTATTCCATCTGAAACATTTTTAAGCATATGGTTCAATATTGTAGAGTATATTTCCACTGTGGTGCAGCCAATCTGCAGCGCTTTTTCATCTTGCAAGACTGAAACTCAATACCCCCATTAAGCATTCCCCAAATCCCTCTTCCACAGCTCCTGGCAACCATCATTTTACTTTCTGTTTCTCTAAATCTGACTATATTAGTTACCTGTCTACATGGAACTGCAGTGTTTGTCTCTTTGTGACTGGCTTATTTAACTTAGCATACTGTCTTCAAGGTTCATCCATATTGTGCCATGTACCAGAATTTCCTTTGGTGAACTTACTTTTAAAAATAAGTTATCTAAGATATACTTTAAAAATTCTTAGGTTTCACTTATTATTACATTTCTCCATGTGTTTAAAGATGATGATGCCTCTAACACTGCATATTATTATTGTGGAACCACAAAAAGTGAAATATGTTATTAGAAAGCACCTTCTAGTCACTTATATGCTCCTTTTGAATATCCCACTTTGTTTGGTATATGTGCACATGGAATATTTATTACCCTGAGTCAGTCAGTGCTCCCTTCCACAGGCTATTTATTCTCTGTCAATGCTTTTGTTTAGATTTGTTTCAAGAAGTTTAATGAACAAAAAGGAATGCTGTAAAAAAGCATATTTCAAAGATTAAGTTTGTAGAATATCTACTGATTCTGAGAATCCTGAGCAACTTGAATTTAAAATGCTCATTTTCCACACTTATGCATGCTGTTACTAGATTCCTGTCTGGGCTATACTTCAAGCCTTGCTTTCTGTATTCTTTCTCTTTGTTTGGAACATACAGCCTCTCAGAGTTCCTGGAACTCTTCCGAATGTGGTGATTTGGGTCTACTCCAAGACTTTCACTGAATGTAGATGCACTTCTAACTTCCCCAGATCTGGCCCCTTTAAAACAGGCAGAAAACAATCTCAGTGGTTAGTAGAAAACATTCTCTCAGATTCCAACTAGTGCAATTATTGTTCACTCTTTGCAGCTGTTGAACTCTATCTTTCTCCCTCTGCTTCATGAGAAAGTGGAGGGGGGTGTGCTAGAGAAGTTTGACCCAGCTGTGAATTCCCCAAGTGGTATCAACATTCCTCTACACCCAAGTTTTATTGATATATAATTGACACATATTATATTAACACACACACACACACATACACACACACACACGGAAGCGATCACCATGATGTTTAGTTAATAACCATGACCTTATGTGGTTACAAATTTTATATTTTTTGGTATGAGAACTTTAAAAATCTGTTCTTTCAGAAACATTCAAATATACAGTAGTATTGTTGACTAGTATATTACAACCCTAGAACTTGTAACTGGAAGTCTATACTTTTTTAATACCTTCACCCATACCCACCACCTCTACCCCATGCCTAGAAACAGCAATCTTTCCTCTGTATCTATGAGTTTGGATTTTTAGATTCCATATATAAGTGAAATCATAACGTATTTGTCTTTTTCTGTCTGACTTAACTTGACATAGCTTAATGCCCTCAAGGTCCATCCATGTTGTCACATATGGAATGACTTCCCTTTTTTAAAAAATATTTTTTATTTAGATATCATTAATCTACAATTATGAGAAACATACAATTACATGCTATAGACTTCCCCCTTCACCAAGTCCCCCCTCACAAACCCCATTATAGTCACTGTCCATCAGCATAGTAAGATGCTGTAGAGTCACTACTTGTCTTCTCTGTGTTGCATAGCACTCCCTGTGCCTTCCCCCACATTATACATGTTAATCTTAATGGCCCCTTTCTTTACCACTCCCCCCCTTACCCTCCCTTCCCATCCATCCTTCCCAGTCCCTTTCCCTTTGGTAACTGTTAGTCCATTCTTGGGTTCTGTGACTCTGCTGCTGTTTTGTTCCTTCAGTTTTTTCTTTGTTCTTATACTCCACATATGAGTGAAATCTTTTGGTACTTGTGTTCCTCCGCCTGGCTTATTTCACTGAGCGAAATACCCTCTAGCTCCATCCATGTTGCTGCAAATGATAGGATTTGTTTTCTTCTTATGGCTGAATAATATTCCATTGTGTATATGCACCACATCTTCTTTATCCATTCATCTACTGATGGACACTTAGATTGCTTCCATTTGTTGGCTATTGTAAATAGTGCTGCAATAAACAGGGGTGCATCTGTCTTTTTCAAACTGGGCTGCTGTATTCTTAGGGTAAATTCCTAGAAGTGGAATTCCTAGGTCAAATGGTATTTCTATTTTGAGCTTTTTGAGGAACCTCCATACTGCTTTTCACAATGCTTCAACTAATTTACATTCCCACCAGCAGTGTAGCAGGGTTCCCCTTTCTCCACAACCTTGCCAACATTTGTTGTTGTTTGTCTTTTGGATGGTGGAGGTCCTTACTGATGTGAGGTGATATCTCATTGTGGTTTTAATTTGCATTTCTCTGATGACTAGTGATGTGGAGCATCTTTTCATGTGTTTGTTGGCCAGCTGAATTTCTTTGGAAAACTGGTCAGCTCCTCTGCCCATTTTTTAATTGGGTTATTTGCTTTTTGTTTGTTGAAGTGCATGAGCTCTTTATATATTTTGGATGTCAGCACTTTATCAGATCTGTCATTTATGAATATATTCTCCCATACTGTAGGATGCCTTTTTGTTCTATTGATGGTGTCCTTTGCTGTACAGAAGCTTTTCAGCTTGCTATAGCCCCGCTTGTTAATTTTTGCTTTAGTTTCCCTTGCCCGGGGAGATATGTTCATGAAGAAGCCACTCATGTTTATGTCTAAGAGACTTTTGCCTATGTTTTTTCTAAAAGTTTTATGGTTTCATGACTTACATTCAGGTCTTTGATCCATTTCGAATTTACTTTTGTTTATGGGGTTAGACAATGATTCAGTTTCATTCTCTTAAATGTAGCTGTCCAGTTTTGCCAACACCAGCTGTTGAAGAGGCTGTCATTTTCCCATTGTATGTCTATGGCTCCTTTATCATATATGAATTGACCATATATGTTTGGGTTAATGTCTAGAGTCTGTATTCTGTTCCACTGGTCTGTGGGTCTGTTCTTGTGCCAGTACCAAATTGTCTTGATTACTGTGGCTTTGTAGTAGAGCTTGAAGTTGGGGAGTGAGATCCCCCCCCCCCCACTTTATTATTCCTTCTCAGGATTGCTTTGGCTATTTGGTGGTACCATATGAATTTTTGAACTATTTGTTCCAGTTCATTGAAGAATGCTGTTGGTAATTCAATAGGGATTGCATTGAATCTGTAGATTGCTTTGGGCAGGATGGTCATTTTGACAATATTAATTCTTCCTAGCCAAGAGCATGGGATGAGTTTCCATTTGTTAGTGTCCTGTATAATTTCTCTTAAGAGTGTCTTGTAGTGTTCAGGGTATAGGTCTTTCACTTCCTTGGTTAGGTTTATTCCAAGGTATTTTATTCTTTTTGATGCAATTGTGAATGGAATTGTTTTCCTGATATCTCTTTCTGTTAGTTCATCGTTAGTGTATAGGAAAGCCACAGATTTCTTTGTGTTAATTTTGTATCCTTGCAACTTTGCTGAATTCCAATATTAGTTCTAGTTGTTTTGGAGTGCAGTCTTTAGGGTTTTTTATGTACAATATCATGTCATCTGCAAATAGTGACAGTTTGACTTCTTCTTTACCAATGTGGATTCCTTGTATTTCTTTTTTTTTTTTTTTTGTCTAATTGCCATGGATAGGACCTCCAGCACTATGTTGAATAACAATGGGGAGAGTGGGCCTCCCTGTCTTGTTCCCAATCTAGAGGAAAAGCTTTCAGCTTCTCGCTGTTAAGTATGATGTTGGCTGTGGGTTTATCATATATGGCCTTTATTATGTTGAGGTACTTGCCCTCTATACCCACTTTATTGAGAGTTTTTATCATGAATGGATGTTGAATTTTGTTGAATGCTTTTTCAGTGTCTATGTAGATGATCATGTGGTTTTTCTCCTTCTTTTTGTTTATGTGGTAGATGATGTTGATGGATTTTCAAATGTTGTATCATCCTTGCATCCCTGAGATGAATCCCACTTGGTCATGGTATATGATCCTCTTGATATATTTTTGTATTTGGTTTGCTAATTTTTTGTTGAGGATTTTTGTGTCTACGTTTATCAGGGATATTCGTCTTTAAGTTTCTTTTTTTGCGGGGTCTTTGCCAGGTTTTGCTATTAGAGTGATTCTGGCTTCATAGAATGAGTTTGGGAGTATTCCCTCCTCTTCTATTTTTTGGAAAACTTTAAGGAGAATGGGTATTATGTCTTCTCTGTATGTCTGATAAAATTCCGCGGTAAATCCATCTGGCCCGGGAGGTTTGCTGGGTAGTTTTTTGATTACCACTTCAATTTTGTTGCTGGTAATTGGTCTGTTTAGATTTTCTGTTTCTCCCTTTGTCAGTCTGGGAAGGTTGTATTTTTCTAGGAAGTTGTCCATTTCTTCTAGGTTTTCCAGCTTATTAACATATAGGTTTTCATAGTATTCTCTAATAATTCTTTGTATTTCTGTGGGGTCTGTCATGATTTTTCCTTTCTCGTTTCTGATTCTGTTGATGTGTGTTGATTCTCTTTTTCTTGTAATAAGTCTGGCTAGGGTTTTTTCTATTTTGTTTATTTTCTCAAAGAACCAGCCTTGGTTTCATTTATTTTTCTCTATTGTTTTATTCTTCTCAATTTTGTTTATTTCTTTTCTGATCTTTATTATGTCACTCCTTCTGCTGACTTTGGGCCTCTTTTATTCTTCTTTTTACACTTTCAATAACTGTGACTTTAGACTATTCATTTGGGATTGTTCTTCCTTCTTTAAATATGCCTGGATTGCTTTTTCTATCTTTTCTTTTTTGGTACCCCTGTAATGCGGATATTTTTCCGTTTGGATTGGTCACACAGTTCTCTTAATATTCTTTCATTCCTGGAGATCCTTTTATCTCTCTCTGCCTCAGCTTCTCTGTGTTCCTGTTCTCTGACTTCTATTCCATTAATGGCCTCTTGCACCTCATCCAGTCTGCTCTTAGGACCTTCCAGAGATTTTTTTGTTTCTGTATTCTCCCTCCTAACTTTATCTGTTAGCTCTTGCATACTTCTCTTCAGTTCCATCAGCATGGTTATGACCTTTATTTTGAATTATTTTTCAGGAAGATTGGTTAAATCTATCTCCCCAGGCTCCTTCTCTGGGGTTGTCTGTGTGATTCTGGTCTGGATCAAATTCTTTTGCCTTTTCATGGCAATAGAGGTAGTCATGGGCAGTTGGTGCATGTGTCAGCTGGGAGAACAAATTCCCTACTTGCTTGCTGGTCACCTTCCTTTCCTGTGAGAATGGCGAACCATAGTGGCTTGTGCTGGGCAGCTGCGTGCTGACGAGGCACCTGAGTCTGGCCCAGGAGGTTCTGGGCAGTTGCTGTAGGCGTGGCCGCTCTCAGGTGCACCCCTGCTATGGTGGGACAGTGCCGGGGGGGGGTTAGGGGGCATGGGGGGTGGGGACGAATGGGCTGGAGGCTGTTTATCACTGTGAGGGGCCTCAGAGCTGCACTGATTCCCAGAGGATTAGGGCACCCAGAGTTCCCTGGGATTCCTAGCTGCAGGGCTGAGTTTGCAGGGAAGTTTCTGTCCAGCTGTGAGGCTCCTGTCCCTTTAAGACTTTCAAAAAGCCCTCGCTTTTCTTTTGTCCCAGGGGCACCTGCTGTGGGGTCCAGCTTGCAGATTTTGCTGTTCAGTTTCCCTAGTATCCAGCACCCCACGCACTGTGTGTCTGCAATCCCAGTGCCGATGACCAGGGCTGGGTGTTTAGCAATCCTGTGCTCCCTCTCCCTCCCGCTCTGACTCCTCTCCTCCTGCCAGGAGCTGGGGTGAGGGGCGCTTGGGTCCCACCAGGCCATGGCTTGTATCTTACCCCCTTTGTGAGGTGCTGAGTTCTCACAGATGTAGATGTAGCCTGGCTGTTGTCCTGTATCTTCTGGTTTTATCTTTTAGGAATAGTTCTATTTGTTTTATTTTCAAAAATATATATGGTTTTGGAGGAGATTTCTGCTGCCCTACTCATGTAGCCATCTTGGCTCTTCCACCCTGATTTCCCTTTTTAATGGCATAATAATGTTCCATTATATATATACATATATGTATGTATGTATTTATTCTGTATACATTGTGTCCTATATAATGTGTGTGTATATATATATATAATTAATATATGTGTATATATATAAAATATGCACATTTGTATATACATGCATATATATGTGTATATTTATATAAAACATTTTCTTTATCCATTCTTACATCGGTCATTCTGTGTCTTGGCTATTGTAAATTATGCTGCATGAGCAGAGCAGTGCTCTTCCCCTATACCCAGAATAAGCTGGTGGACATGAATGTCTGGTGTTGGCAGAATCCATGGGAACTTCTGCCTACATGGTTTTTGCATCTCTGGGATATGGGGGTGGAAAACATTGTTGTGTCGGGTTCTGAAATGGGTATACTGGCTTCCCTGATGACTCGCCCTTCCCTCTGGCAGTGGTTGCAAAGTGCCTGTCATACCTCAGGGAATCAGGTGCTTCTGGATTGGCTGACAGCAGCCATTAGGGCAGTTTGGCCTAATCAGGGTGATTCACCATATTTACCCACTAGATGGAAAATGTATGCAGAGCTCTAGCACGTGTTATGGGAGCTTGGCATGAAAAATATCATGTATAATATGGACCCCCAGGACCCTGATGAGGAGTCGTTCATTGTAGGAATGAGAAATCTGGTGCTCCATACAGCTCCCCCATCTTTCTTTGGTCCCTAGTGACTATTCTTGCCCCCAACAGAGGGCAACCCATAGGTGGTACTACTTGTACTTTAGCATATCTGGGGGAGGTTGAAACAGTAAGAACACAGAAGGGAGTATGGGCTAAGACTGAAAGGAGAGGTACAAAATGCCCCATGAAGGTCTCGAGGATCCGGAAGTGGGTTGATCTGATTAAGGTCGGGATAGTGAAAGAAAACTTGTTGGGAAGACCAATAGGATCTTTTTAAAACCATGGCACAATTAAAGCCAGAGCAGCAGTTCCAGCTGCTGAGGCCCAGGACATGGAAGACAGAGGCAAAGTGCCATGTCCAGCCTGTGTCCCTGCAAGACTTACTGGGGGACAGTACTCAGGCCCTGTCTGGGATCTTGCCTCCACAGGATGATGATTGGGCATTGTGGTTTGACTTGGGTGCATTCAAGGACACCACCTTGGGTGACGTGGTGGGGACTGGAGGCCGCATGTAGAATTAGCAATTCATTGGACTCCCGTGAATGTACAACATGTCCTGGTGCTGGTGGACACAGGAGCTTAATGTTCTCTGATTTATGGCAACCCTGAGCATTTTCCTGGGACCCCTTCTGGGATAGATGTCTATGGGGATAAGGCAATTAGAGTGAAGAAAGCCCAAATCCCATTGGAGATAGGGTATTTACCCCCAAAGGAGTATTCTGTGTACATTTCTCCCATTCCTGAATGTATTTTGGGGGTGGATATCCTACAGTGGTCTGCTGATGAGTTCAGACTGAGGTTATATATGGTAAAGGCAGTTCTGAAGGGACATGCTAAGCAGCCACCTATAGCTCTACCTGTACCTCAGTGGGTGGCAAATACTAAGCAATATAAATTGCACAGGGACACAAGGAAATTGGGGAAACTCTACAAGAGTTGAAGGTGGTTATCATAAAGCACACCCATAGTCCCTTTGATTCCCTGATGTGGCCAGCGAAAAAGTCATTCAGCTCCTGGCATATGACTGTGGATTACATGGAGTTGAATAAAGTCACACTCCCTTTACATGCTGCTGTTGCCTCTATAGCAGCCCTTACGGAAACCTTCAGTTGTGAACTAAGGTCATATCATTATGTGGTGGACCTTTGTAATGCTTTCTTCTCTATTGACATAGCACAGGAATATCAGGAACAGTTTACCTTCACATGGGGAGGCTGGCAGTGGACATTCACTGTCCTTCCATAGGGATACCTTCACAGTCCCACCATCCGTCATGGACTTGTAGCTCAGGAATTGGAAGAAACCACAAACAGTGCAACTGTATCACTACACTGATGATATTATGCTCATGTCTGATTCTCTTGCAAATTTAGAAGGGGAAGTTCCTAGACTGCTTCAACATCTACAGGAGAAAGGATGGGATGGGCTGTGAACAGCACCAAGGTTCAGGGACCTGGTTTGTCAGCAAAGTTCATGAGGGTTGTCTGGTTGGGAGAGCTTAAGTTATCCCAGAAGCAGTCATAGACACAGTCCAGGTTTTCCTTACTCCTACCACTGTGGCATTATTACAAGAGTTTTTGGGTCTTTTGGGCTACTGGAGAGTGTTTATTCTGCACTTGGCACAAATTCTGAAGTCCTTATACTGGTTGATATGAAAGGGCATCAGGTGGGACTGGGATGAAACATGTGCAGCTGCTTTTACTGCTGCTAAATGAGCAGTCAAGGCTATAAAGGCCTGAGTGTAATGGACTCATCAAGGCCCTATGAGCTAGATGTTCATGTTATCAAAGATGGTTATGATGGGGCCTTTGGCAGTGGCTTGAAGAGACACGCCAACCTGCTAGATTTTGGTCACAACTATGGAAAGGAGCAGAGATCTGGTACACCTTGATAGAGAAGCAACTGGCTGCCTTGTACCATACCTTGCTGTCTATGGAGCCCATTGCCAGCACAGCTTTGACCAAGGTAATAACCACTTATCCCATCATGAGGTGGGTGTGAGGTTGCATATTTACAGCAGCATAGCACCCTCACAACTAGCCCCTTAAATGGAGAACTCCAATGCTTATTGGGGCCAGTGACATATACCAGTGGAAAGCAAGAAGAATTTGCTTTTGAGCCATTGGTAGCTGAGAGTCCTTTCCCTAGAAGGAAAAGCCCCTATACCTGAAGATACTTGGCACGCAGACAGCTTCAGTTGTGGGAAGCCCCCAAAGTGGAGGGCTGTGGCTTTCCATCCTAAGACCGGGACAATATGAATGGATGTTGGAGAGGGAAAGAGCAGTCAGTGGGCTGAGTTGTGGGCAGTATGGCTAGTGATCACCCAGGAGTCCTTCCCTCTAGTTATTTGCACTGACAGCTGGGCCATCTATTGGGTCTTGACCTTGTGGCTACCAATGTGGCAACATGCCAACTGGATGGTTGGTCACTGGCCCCTTTGGGGGCAAGAGTTGTGGCAAGACCTTTGAGCCTCTGGTCAGGCTAAGACAGTTACTGTATATCATGTGACTGGCCATTTGTGTTTGGCATCCCCAGGGAATGATGAAGCAGACACATTGGCCTAGGTGTGTAGGCTAGAAGGAAAGCCTACCTCTGAGGTAGCCCTATGGTTACATCAGCATTTGTTGCATGTGGGGCAAAAGACAATGTGGGCTGTAGCCTGTCAGTGCGGTTGCCAATGACCTTTGAATAAGTTAGCAGAGCCAGGAAGGAGTGCCTTGTGTGCTCTAAGAGGGACTTACACTAAGTCCCACAGCAACATAGGACAATAGTAAAAGGGCCAATATCCCTTGTCAGGTGGCAGATAGACTATATTGGGCCTCTGCCCATATCAGAAGGGTATTGGTATGCCATGACTTCTGTGGACAGAGCTACTGGACTGTTGGTTGCTTTTCCTACATGTTCTACAGATCAGCAATCAATCAAAAGGGACCTAAGGCATCTCTTTGCAGCCTATGGCCATCTGGAGGTGATTGAGAGGAATTAAGCACCCACTTTACTGGACATGCATTACAAGAACTGGTGCAGCAATTAGGGATAAAGTGGAAGTTTTATGTGCCATATAACCCTACCATTGCAGGCATGACAGAGAGGTACAATGGTTGAAATCTGGCCTGAAGTCAGACACCAATATTCTATGGGGCTTGTCAGTTCACTTACGGAAAGTGCTATGGCATATGAATGAGAAGCCCTAAAAATGAGTGTTAAGCCCTGTGGACATGCTAACACACATCACTGCCTCTCCTGTACTATTGTATGTGCAAACCAAAGAGGAGTTATTGAAGTCAGAATATGGCCAGCAGAGCAACATCCTGCTGCCAGCCCCACATGTGTTAAACCCTGGAAGCTCTGCTGAGTGGATGTGGTCCTGGACATTTTGACACATGGACCAGTGATGGCTGGCCCTTCTGGCACCTTGGGGAAAAGGCCTGGAAGCTGGCCTTCTGCTTATTCCTGGAGTAACAGCAGAGTGGCCCCCAAAGATCATGGTAGTATACTCAAAATGGCCAGGAGGTAAGAATATCTCATGGGGAAGTTTTGTTTTATATTTATTGCCAGTGCATGTACCTCCCAGAGCCCTATATATAGACCCATCTGTATCTCCCACAGGCAGAGGAGTGAAAGTCTGGTATACCAGACCGGGACGAGATCCCATTCCTGCCACTGTCCTGTCACAGGACCACTCTCTTGCATGCATCCTACCTGATGGAGAAGATTGTCTATGCTGGTGTCATTAAAACATGTATCTTATTGCCCTTAAGATTATTTTCTTCTACTGTCCCTGTGGTCTGGAGCCAGCCCCTTGCTTCAGCTGCTAGGTGATGAGTACACTGAACTCCTTACCAGTTCATCTATTGGCATCCTGTGGAATGAACTAGCTATGGAGTTAATCTGCATAGGTCTTTGAACCTATCTGGATCCTCCATCTTGAGGATTATCATGATTTTATTACTGTTGTTATTGTATGTTATTAGTCTGGTTACAGTGCTCCAGTTTTCTCACATGGGATCATTGCAGAAGATGGGGAGTTAGTAGATTATGAGGCAAGATTTCTGGAGGGCTAGGCTCTGGCTAAAATTGCAATATTTCCAGAATCTCTCATCTGGCTTCAGTATATCTCCATATCAATAGGTGTTTCCAAGGGGAGGAGAGAAGTAGTTCATCTCCATATCAAAAGATGATTATGAGGGGAGTGGGGAGCAAGTGCATACCTGGACTGGAGAGATTTGGTGAGGCCTTGCAGGCTGGTCATGAGAGACATAGGTGAGTAGGAGTAGACAACTGCTTGTAAGCAATAAATGGGTTTCTCCCACTTTATTTCTCCCTTTGACTAATTTTGTCCCCAAAGGTTCATTTGCCCCAGGCTGGGAACATACTTTCCTCCTCCGGAGTCACAATGACCTTCAAGTCTGGCTTTCTAGTGCATTTCATTTGTGTTTTCTTTTAATTCATTTTTCTTTTAGGCTTGCCACAGAAGGTATTTTCCTCTTCTGGAATAATTTATCTACGTTCCCCTGTACCATTCCAAAACCTTCATGTCCTTTAAAATTCATCTAAAACTCACCTATTTTAGGGGTCTTTCCTGATTAAAAGATACTGTTCTCTGTAGTATTAAGAAAGCCACAGTCTCCAAATGGAATCACTTCTGGTAGTCCAAATTATCAAACTAGGGCTTAACTCCTAACCTAATTGCAGTTTCAACCTCCCCCAGAAATGTAGTTAGTCAGGAATTACCTTGTCAGCACCAGTGAGGTAATCCATCATATGAATCCTCTCTATTCCCACCCTTCAAAAGAAGATGAGGTCATCTGTATATTAAGACCCCCTGTTCTTCCCCCTAAGGAAAAAGGACCTTGGCTAAAATAATGCCTGCTTTCTTTTTGCTAATAACTTCTCGTCCTACCCTCCTTCCTATAAAAACCTTCCATTTTGTACAACTCATGGAAGCATCTCTCTACTTGTTAGATGGGATGTTGACTAATTCCTGAATTGCTTAATAAAGCCAATTAGATCTTCAAATTAACTTGGTTGGACTGTGTTTTTCAATATTACTAATCTGTTTATGAGGAGGTGCACTATAATTTATATGAGATTAATTCCTGAAATGCTTGCAAATTACTTTCTTTATAGATACAAATATTTTAATGTGCTGGCAAGCTCTAGACTTAAAATAAATCTGGTATATTACTCTATAATGAGAATAATTTACTCTTTTAATTTCTCTGTTGTGTAGGACAGCATATATATGCATATATATCTTAATATGGATGTCTAAATGTATATATCTTAAAGTTAGTTATGATGCAAATTAATTAGTAGTACTTGTGTTCAATACTCTTGATATATGTTGCCTGGGAAATATTTTTGTTATGATATATGATTAAGTGCAAGGACTCTACCACCTTTTTTGTGTTCCTCAAAAGCAACCAACACAATGCTCTGCTTCCAGTGGATACTGAATTCCATAAATTTTTGTTAATAATTATTTTTTATTTGGATTTCTAATTATAATTCATTAGACTAGGAATTTATTTTTGCTGTTTTTTAAAAACATGTTTATGGAGCTATAATTACCATAAAATAGCTGCCATAAAGTATATTATTTGTTTTTTTCACACATAAGTGTATGTACAGACATATAAATTATATTTCTATGAAACCATCACCACAATTAAGATAAGAAATATAACCATCACTCAAAAAGTTTTCTGTGCCCCTTCTTCTCTCTGCCCTTTTCCCCATTCTAGGCAATCCCTTATTTGGTTTCTAGAATGGCAGATTTTGCATTTTATGGAGTTTTGTATAAATATAATCATATAATATGTACCATATTTAATCAAGCTTGTTTAACACAGTATTTAGAAATAAAGTGACTATGAATATTCATGTAGAAGCTTTCATTTCTTTTGGTATGTACCTAGAGCTGGAATGACTGGATTATGTGATATATATGTTAACTTTCTAAGCAATACTCAGAAATTGGATATACTTCCTTACTGGATACACTTCCTTACTGGAATTATGTGAATGTTCTAGTTATTCTGCATGTACATCCATACTTGGTATAGTCAGTCTCTTTAGTTTTAGATGTTCTAAATGTAGTCGTTTTAATTTTCATTTTCTGAATGACTGATTTTGTTAAGCAAATGCTTACTTGCCATCTGTATATCTTCTTTGGTGAAGTGTCTATTCAAATCCTTTGCTCATTTTCTGGTGGATTGACTGTTTCTTATTACTGAGATGTGATGTTTTGGATACAAGTCTTTTATCACATATGTGATTAGTAAATTTATTTTCATGGTTCATGGATTATCTTTCCTTTTCTAATATTTTTGGGGGGCACTATTTTTCTAAATTTGATGAAGTCCAGTTTACCAATTTTTGGTTTTATGGATCATGCTTTTAGGGTATTAGCTAAGAAATCTTTTCCTAACCCAAGTTTACATAGATTTTTCTTTTACATTTTTTCTAGGAGTTTTATAGTTTCAATGTTTACATTTAGCTTTATGATCCATTTTAAGTTATTTTTATATGATAGGGATATGGTTCAAAATTTTTTTTGCATATCGATATTCAACTTTGTTGAAAATCAGTTGATTCTATATATGTGGCTGCATGTCTTAGTCTGTTGAGGCGACTATAACAGAATCCCATAGACTTGGTGACTTCAAAACAGAAAACATTTATTTTTCACAGTTCTGTCAGCTGGGAAGTACAAGGTTAAGGCATTAGCATATTTGGCATCTGATGAGGACCCACTTCTTCATAGATGGCCATCTTTTCACTGTGTCCTCACATAGCAGAAAAGGGCAGGAGAGCTCTCTCGGATCTCCTTTCTAAGGACACTAATCTCATTCATGAGGGTTCTGCCATCTAGATCAAACCATTTCCCAAATACCTAATAAGTTCATTTCCTAATACAACCTTGGGCCTTCTTTCCCTTTGGAAAAACTGTAGCCCAGGGAGGCCCTTTCAGTGTAGCTTTGTGCTGGCCTGGGGTTGGGGTGATGCTGTCAGAGTGCAGCTACGTCTCCTACCTTTCTAAAGTGGTCCTTCTCAGTCGCTGTGGTCCTGGATGGTGGTGATCAGCCTTGTCCTCGGGGCTCTGAGATTGTCACAATGTTGTCTTGCCTACAGGTAGTTGATAGCTGGTCTTCTTGTGAGGCAGACTGAATTCAGGAATGGCCTATGTCCTATCTTAATGACATCTGAATCTCTGAAAAATTCTTTATTTTGTTTTGTTTTGAAAAATAATTCCACTGAGAAGATGCTGGTAGACTTTCTTAATAAGTAAAAATTCTAGGTTGGCTGTTTTTCCTTTCAGTACTTTTGAAGATGTTGGCCCCCTGTATTTTGTTTTGTTTTGTTTTTGGTAAAAAGTCTGCTATCATCTACACTTCTTTTGTCACTAATGTCTTGTTTCTCTGGTTGCTGTCAAGATTTTCTCTTCTACTCTGATTTTAACCAGTTTGATGATGATGTGTACTGGCATTGGTTCCTTACTTTTTTTGTGCTTACTGCTCACTGAAATGCTTGCATTATGGGTTTTCATCAAATTTGGAAAGATTTTTGGCCATTATTTCTTTAAATAACCTCCCCTTCCATGACCACAACTTGGGACTTAATTATCATAAATAGGCCTTTTGAAATTGTCCTATAGCTCAATGATACTCTGTTAGGTTTTTTTCTTTTTACTTTTTTTTCATCCTTTCTTTCATAGGTTTTCAATATCCCTAATCTATTCTTCAATTTCTGATCTATCATTAATCAATCCAGTGTGTTTTTCATCTCAGATATTTTAGATTTTATTTTTAGAAACTTGATTTGGATCTTATATCTTCCATGTCTCTATGTAACATGTTTAATCTTTCCTCTAACTTCTTGACTGTATGGAATAATTTTATCATTTGAGTCTTTTCTGAGTTGACTTAGGTCAATTAATTTTTTCCTCCTATTGTGGATCATATTTTTGTGCTTCTTTTCCTGCTCGGTAATTTTTGATTGGAAGCCATACATTGTGAGTTTTCCTTGTTTGGGCATTCATATTTTGTGTTCTTATAAATATTCTTGAGTTTTATTCTGGAATGCAGTTAAGTTACTTGGAAACTGTTTGTTGCTTTTGGATCTTACTCTAAGATTTTTCTTTCTTTTTGGTGGGACCAGAACGGTATTCTTCTAGGGATAATTTTGCACCCCCCTGATGAGGGAAACCTTTTGAACCCTCTGCTCAATGCTCAGTGATGTATGGGGTTTACCACTATGACATTATTCCCAGCCGTGTGTGAGCTGTGGGATTGTACACTCAAATCCTTTTATGTGCTTCTTTCTCTGCCTTCAGGTAGTTTCCTTGCATGCATATATTACTTATTATTCAGCTGATACTCAAGTGAGTTGTTCTGTAGATCTCTGGCATTTTTTTCTTCTGCAGCACCTTCCTTTCTGATATTGTACACTGGCAATTCTAGTCACCGTGGCTTTCTTGAATGCCTAATTTACCTCAGCTCCAGGAGAGCAATGAGATCTCAGTGGTCCCCCCCAACCCTTGCATGCAGTCTGGCAACTTTCTCCAGGCAGTGTGCTGGGACAATCATAGCTCTCATCTTGTTTGTTTCTGCCTCTGAGTTTGTTGCTTTGCCTGATGTCCAATATATTGACAACTGGTATTCCATATGTTTTCTCCAGTATTTTAATTGTTTCAGAAAGGATGGTAAATATGGTCCTGTTGCAACATCTGTGTCAGAATCAGGTCTCCAAAAGTTAAAAGGATTTATTTTTGAGAGTATTTCTTATTCGTCACTCATTAACAAATCTTCATTTACTCATTGGTTTGATTCAGTTATTGTGTTACTGATTGATTCATTTATCCACTCAACATTTATGTGTTCCTACAAACAATATTTATATGTTCTAGACACGGCACCAAGACCTGGAAATTCAAGCATGGACCCTGCCCATGGGGAATTCATATGCTATGAGAGGAAACAGACACATTAATGAATAATTGCAATATAGAATATTTTGTAATAAAGTAGATAAATATATAAAGTAAAATAACAGATCACACTGTGGGAAGGTAATCAATTTTATCTGATGAGGGAATACAGAAAGTTTCAGGGAGATAACATATTTGAGTCTTAAGGAAATGTATGAAACACCATTGCTTGAGCGAATGACATGTATATAGGAGGCATGAAACAATGTGGTTTAAAATCTACCAAAGCTCAGAATGGTTCAGGTATAGCTTTAAGGAAAAGACATTGGAAGTTATGGTCAAATGTAATTAGGGACAGATAATGAAAGTATCTGCCAGGAAGCGTATTTGGATTTGATCACCTTTGCAATAGGAGGACAAGAATAGTTTTTAATTTAAGGGACTCTAATGTGATTTGATTTGCATTTTAGAAAAAGCACCCTGGAGGAAGTAAGTTTTGAGGATGGATACAGTATGTGATTGTGAGCTTGTGTGATGTGTGTGTGCATAGTGGGGTAAAATATAGAGTAGTAAAATGAGTTATAAGTATTTTTATGATAAAGGATGTCAGAAATGGTGCAAGTGTGAGCTAAAGCAATCTTTGGTGAAGAGTGAATAAAATGCAGAACTTGACAAAAAGACTGACAAAGTCAAGTCAAAAAACAAGTCAAAAGGATTTGGAAAAGATTACATGTAGAATATGAGGAAATGGGAACATTCCTGGGGTCTGGCTTGAATGACTAGATGGATTAAGCAGAAGGAAGAGCAGATTTAAATTTAAATATAGATTTAGAACTGCTAAATTGGAAGGACAGCATCTAGATGGAGATGTCCAATAGGCTACTGTATTTATAGGTCTGTAATTCATGAGAGATGACTAAGAGAGATAGCCATAACACATGGCTAAGTAAAAGTTTGCAACTATTAGTGCTGGAGGAAACTATTAAAGCTGTAGGAAATGTGAGAATGAGATAGCCCCCAGGAAATGAGTGAGATGAGGGTAGAAGAAAGAATACTAGAAATTTCATTGATATTTAAAGAGTGGGAGGAGAAAGTGGGGCAAATAAAAGAGAAGCACAATAAATAAAAGAAGAAGCAGTCTTAGAGGAAGGGAAAGAGGAAAGCATGTGTTAGTAATAAAGGAAAGAGAAAGCTTTAAGAGGAAAGGAATGGTTCAAAGAGATAAGGAAATAGAGATGGAAATGTAGATTATAAAATGAAAGAGACAGATAAAGTATTAACTAGAGGAAATTTAAAGTAAAGCAAGAAGTGTGAAAAGGTAAGAAGTTCTCTGAAAAGGCAGAATAATTTAATGGGTAAGCTATCAATCTCTAGACTCTAGAGTCAGAAATCATTAAGCTGAAATATTGCTATGCGACTTTCTGCTTATATAATCATAGGCAAGTTATAAAACCTCATCATGGCACAGTTTTATCTGTAGGAAGAGGATAATAATAATACTGACCTTATGGGCAGGCATACATCCTGGTTTTGTGGAACTATCAGGGAGAAAGACAGACATAAGAGGGGTGGAGAAAGAATAAATCCAGTAAAGCCCACTGAAAGAGATTCAAAGAGTTAACAAGATAAAACCAGAGAGCTAGAAAGGACTCACAGAGTTAATTCGTTGAAGTTTTAAGGGCCAAGAGTGAGTAGGGATGTTCAGACAATCCCCAGATGAAAAACAACTCCCCAGATGAGAAGCTTCCAAACACAGACACTCCCTAGAAAAACAAAAACATCAGAACCCAGACCATGTCTTCATTTTACTAATTAGATCAGGCCTCCAAGGCCAAATTGTCAGTCAAGGTCATTTCTACCCTGCCAAAATACCCACAAAAACAAGCCTCACAGTAAGCAGCCCATACTGCAGGATGCCTTTTTGTTTTGCTGATGGAGTCCTTTGCTGTACAGAAGCTTTTTAGCTTGATGTAGTCTGACCTTAGCCAGGCCCAGTTACTTGTTTAGAGTACAATAAAACTTACCTTTCTTTCTTTTTTTTTTAAATTAAGGTATCATTGATATGCACTCTTATGAAGGTTTCACAAGAAAAACAATGTGGTTATTACATTCACCCTTATTATCAAGTCCCCCCCATTACCCCATTGCAGTCACTGTCAATCAGTGTAATAAGATGCCACAGAGTCCCTGTTTGTCTTTTCTGAGCTACACTGTCTTCCCCGTGACCCCCCTACATTATGTGTGTTAATCATAATGCCCTTTAATCCCCTTCCTCCACCCTCCCCACCCACCTCTCCACCCACTTCCCTTTGGTAACCGCTAGTCCCTTCTTGGGGTCTGTGAGTCTGTTGCTGTTTTGTTCCTTCAGTTTTGCTTTGTTGTTACACTCAGCAAATGAGGGAAATCATTTGTTACTTGTCTTTCTCCTCCTGGCTTATTTCACCGAGCATAGTACCCTGTAGCTCCATCCATGTTGTTGCAAATGGCACAATTTGTTGCTTTCTTGTGGCTGAATAGTATTCCATTGTGTATATGTACCACTTCTTCTTTATCCATTCATCTACTGATGGACACTTAGGTTACTTCCATATCTTGGCTATTGTAAATAGTGCTGCAATAAACATAGTCTTTTTGAATCTGAGATGTGTCTTCTTTGGGTAAATTCCTAGGAGTGGAATTCCTAAAAAAAATTTCTATTTTTAGTTTTTGAGGAACCTCCATATTGCTTTCCACAATGGTTGAACTAGTTTACATCCCCACCAACAGTGTAGGAGAGTTCCCCTTTCTCTGCATCCTTGCCAGCATTTGTTTTTCCTAGTCTTTTCTAAGTTGGCCATCCTAACTGGTGTGAGGTGATATCTCATTGTGGTTTTAATTTGCATTTCCCTGATAATTAGTGATGTGGAGCATCTTTTCATGTGCCTGTTGGCCATCTGAATTTCTTCTTTGGAGAATTGTCTGTTCATAGGGTTATTTGCCTTTTGGGTGTTCAGGCGAGTGAGTTCTTTATATATTTTGGATGTTAACCCCTTTTCGGATCTGTCATTCACAAAAATATTCTCCCATACTGTAGGATACCTTTTTCTTCTGCTCATGATGTCCTTTGCTGTAAAGAAGCTTTTTAGATTGATGTAGTCCCATTTGTTCAATTTTATTTTGTTTCTCTTACCCAAGAAGGTGCATTCAGGAAAAAGTTGCTGTGTTCATATTCAAGAGATTTTTGCCTATGTTTTCTTCTTAGAGTTGTATGGTTTCATGACTTACATTGAGGTCATGATCCATTTTGAGTTTACTTTTGTGTATGGGGTTAGACAATAATCCAGTTGAATTCTCTTGCATGTAGCTGTCTAGTTTTGCCAACCCAGTTGTTGAAGAGGCTGTCATTTCGCTATTGTATATCCATGGTTCCTTTATTGTATATTAACTGACCTATATGCTTGGGTTTATATCTGGGCTGTCTAGTCTGTCCCATTGGTCTATGGGTCTGTTCTTGTACCAGTACCAAATTGTCTTGATTACTGTGGCTTTGTAGTAGAGCTTGAAGTTGGGGAGTGTGATCCTCCCCGCTTTATTCTTCCTTCTCAGGATTGCTTTGGCTATTTGGAGTCTTTTTTGGTTCCATATGAATTTTAGAACTATTTTCTCTAGTTTGTTGAAGAATGCTGTTGGTATTTTGATAGGAATTGCATCGAATCTGAAGATGGCTTTAGGCAGGATGGCCTTTTTGACAATATTAATTCCTCCTAACCATGAGCATGGGATCTGTTTTCATTTATTGGTATCTTCTTTAATTTCTCTCATGAGTTTCTTGTAGTTTTCAGAGTATAGATCTTTCACTCTCTTGGTTACATTTATTCCTAGGTATTTTATTCTTTTTGATGTAATTGTGAATGGAATTGTTTCCTGATTTCTCTTTCTGCTAGTTCATCATTAGTGTATAGGAATGCAACAGATTTCTGGGTATTAATTTTGTATCCTGCAGCTTTGCTGACTTCAGATATTAGATCTAGTATTTTTTTTGACAGATAATAAATATACTTATTGTATTGATCATTTCATGATATATGCATACATCTAATCATTATGTTTACACCTTAAACTAATAGTTACTAATGCAATGTATAATTCAATTATATCAATCAAACTTGAAAAAAATTTCTTTAAAAGTGAAGTGGCATTGTAAGGCAGTTGAACTGCAGAAAATCTTAGTTGGCAGAAACAGCATGATCCTCAGATCTGCTGAAAGGTAACCGTGGTTCCTGGTTTTATAAGGAAAAAGTAAGGCAGCTCTGGAAACACAGAACCAAAAGTATAAGACTTTATGAATCCTCAGGAATCTTTTCAAGCTTACTTTAACAGCAGCAAGGGTTAAATATAATGTGCAATAGAATATGGCTAACATTTTATCAAAACATTTTTCTTTCATAATTTTTATTATACCATGGACTTCTCTTTTTAAATGAAAACACATCATATGCTGTCAAAGGGAAAATAATTTACAGAATTCTATTTACATGTAACTCTTCCAGAGTGCATTTATCACACAAAGCAGGTATATAGGTTATTTCATTCAAATAACAAGATTTTGCCATTTAATGAAAAAGATAATTCTCCTTAAAATCTCTTATAAATGGCTAATTTGTTAAAACACAAAATGTTTATTTGGTCTTTCAAATGACAGGCACCCTTAGAAAATGTATTTCACCTATACTTTAGATTTCTACTAGGCTTTAGCTACAAGTGTACAGCACCAAAATCCATTTTAATGATATCAATATTAGTTATTAATATTATTTTAATACATAAAATTGCATGTAGACATACTGGAAAAATTAGAACTTCAGACAAATATGAATATAAAGTTTATAAAATTAAAAGCTTTTAAAAAATAGAAATTTAAAAATGGAAAAAATTGTCTTTGATTAGATAACCAGGTGAAGTTTAAACTGATTTAGACTACAGACCTAAAGGTTTTAGAAAATCTTTGGTTTAAAAATCAAGACTATTTCTCAAAGCTAATCTCATAAAATATCAAAGCAATATAGACATACTTAAAATTACTAAAAGGTTGAGAGGTGCCACAATTTTAAAGATCAAAGTAAACATCAATTTCTCCCTTATAATTACAATTATTGAAAGATTTTTCTTATTCAGTTGGATGTGTTCATCTTTAAAGTTATTTATGAAGAAATCTTCAATTACAACAATGAATTATTGCAGCTCAAAACTGGAATGGTACAAGCAAAACAACTTCACAATTTGATAAGTATATGAAAAAGATACTACCATAAGTATGATACAGAATTTTAGTAGGGTCCCATCTATCCATATTAAAAAAAACTTAAGGGAGGAAGGGGTACTATTAACAATTTACCGACTTAGAGGAGAGTGCGAGTGAGGGGGCCCTGCTGAAAGTGTATCGCTAGCCTTACACACCTGCTCCACGCTGACTCCCGCACCCTGCGGAAACAGTGCAGTCTCTCAAATCAAGTACACTTCCAAAGGTATATATGAAAAGAAGAGAGAAACAGAGAGAGGGAGGAAGGAGAGGCTTGATAACTTGGGTGTGGGGGGTATCAGTGGCCCATTAACTACAATGGAAAAATACAGTGAAAAGTCAATCTTCAGCCCCTTTGAAACACTGGATACTAACTGAAAAAAAGCAAATGCTTCCAGTTCTTATAAGGGAAGCTTTGCCTGTTAAGAAAGCTTATTGCCAAAGTATACAAGAAGCTGCCTAGTTTATTAGACCAACCGTCCAGCCCAAGCTGAAGGAGCAGATATTTTGTAATCCAATTTTAAAAAGTTAACAATAAACTAACAGACCTCTCCCCATACTCTGAAATGAGATTCCTCCATTTAGAAAAATCTCCCTGTAAATGAATACAGGCAGGTCTGAATTTCTGAGCCAGGATCACTTAGATTCCTCCCGCCCATGCCCATCTTCTGTAGCTGGAATGCCTCTGCCATATTCTGCTGCAGGGGCTGCCCAGGGATGGCAGGGATACAAGTCCAAGCCCTCTACTGCTGCTGGTTCTGGAGGCAGCCTTCCCACCACAGAACACTGCTCAGTTGTTCACTTTAATACTCAGAGAGGAAGACATCTTTTGTTATGACAAATAACTTTTACACAATACGGACAAAGAAGTACATGATGAAAGGAAACAAGATTAAGACTTAAGAAGAACAGCAGTTTTCCTTATTGGTTAAAAAATTTCTAACAAATGGTGATTAAATACTGCCTGGCATGTAGGAATGTTTCACTATACTGTGCAACACAATTTATATGCATGCTAGTTCCTAATTTACAGCAACCATCAGTTTAAATGACCACTTTGCATACTCCTCTAACTCCATGTTAGTTATCTTTGATTTCATGTGTTTAATAACAGCTTATTTTCTTTAACCCTAAGTAACCAAGAATTGGCTGTAAACCTTTAATAGGGAAAGAAATAGCTTTCCTATTCAGATGCTTCTACTATGAGTTTTCACAAAAATAACACCCCATTATTAAAATGAAAACCTGTAATGAATTTAGACATAAACATAACTATACTTTAAAAATGTATGCAGCCCAGCCGAGCTGATGACTTCATTTAAAAAGCTCCAGGCGTTGGCTGAAACACGTAAGACAAGTGCAGCAGCCAGGGGTGCTCAGTGACCATCTTCCTTCCCCTAGAGGTCTACTTTTCTTCTAAACAGATTATCAGAGTTTGAGTTGTCTGTTTAAAAATTCTAACATTTTGCTTTCTTGATAGAAGCAAAAAGCACACTCTTTGCCAAGTTTATGTATTCTAAAACATGGAAAAGTCTCCATGTCACGAAATAAGAAAAGCTTTGAAGTGCCTTGGTACCTAAGAGTGCAACAGTAATTCTGATACAGCAATATCCCTTTTTGATTTAAAAAAGATTGGTCCTTAAAGTGTTTATATTGTTCTGTAAAAATGACTTCCTAAACTTTTTTACAATTGTATTTTTCTATCCAAGCCTCATCATAAACAATTCAATTAAGCTAAATTAAAACTAATTTTAGCAGAAAGTAGAAATAATGCTTTAAAATACAAAGTAACACCTACTGATTTTACAATTTGAAGCTGGTTAACAACTTAAACTAGAAAAAAGATATATGTAGTTAAAAAAAAAATTTCCAGTCTTTTCCCTTCTACCCAGGAAAATGTTACATTTGATATCACCATCATGACCCTTGGTGACCTTCTTAAGTCTTCCAAAGATAATATCTTGGTTAACTTATTGGTGGTCTCCTTCAACTCGTCTCTTGCGAACTAAGTCATTGTTTTTTGTTACCGCATTAGCTGCCCTAGTTCGGGGTCCCTGTTGCGTAAACTGAAAGCCAAATTTAAGGATATTTGTATTTCCCTCAAGCATCTTGGCCATTTCCAAGGTCCCCAACTGCTGCCTCTGGTTGTCAGTCTTGAGCTCTATCAGTGTTTCATTATCTCTTAAGGCATCAATCAGTGCTAGAACCCCAACTCCTGTAATAAAGTTGGACTCCATATTTAAGCTCTTCAAATTTTTGTTCACTCTTAGCATATCTGCAAAAGCAAGAGCAACAGGGTCGTTGCTCCAGGTGGCTGCAAGACTGAAATACTTCACATGTGTGTTGGTTTCCAAAGCCTTCGCAAAATCTTTTAGGGTTGGAATTGGGATATTCTTTATATTACTCAAATTAACTTCAACAAGATGAACATCATTTTCTTTAATTCTCTTTAAGCTCTCTTCCACATTGGTTGGATTTGGTGGCTCATCAAATACTGGAAGAATCTTTTCACCTTTCACCACATTTGAAAAATTTTCTTGGTTGACACCATTACTACTTCCCACTATATTACAGAACTGTGTATTTGTTATCAAGTTGTGTATACCAAGAATAGCTGCGAGGTCACATAGTTCTGTATCAGAAGCACTTGTCAAAGCTTCTTCTAATTCTGGATCAAGAGATACATTTTCTTCTGCAAAAGTCTGTATAGGTTTCTGTTTAGGGATAAATATTTTCCCTTTCTTTTCTCCAGTATAGGGCACATATGCTCCAATGCTTCCTTCTCCAGATATGAAAGGAGATGTTCTCTATCAAATGGCCCCGTGGAGGACTTTGACGTCTGGTTCCTCTGCCGGAACCCTGCAGGCAGAAGGGCATTCTCAGGATCAAGATCATCCAAAACAGTTTCCAGTTGTTTCAGTTCTGTTTCTGACAGATTACCAAGGAGCTCATCTTCGTCCAGGTCCTTGTACTTCTCTAAGTCCTTCCGGAATGGTAGTGCCATGATTTGCAGTGGCCGAAGTCACTTATTTTTTGCTATTCAGTATAGACAGAAGTGAGTTTTACCTTTTTTTTAAAGCTGACTGGCACTCGCTGGGGCCACCGACCTCCTTCCCAGACCTACGGGGACAGCCTGCCCCTCGGTGACCAGCACCAGCCGGTATGCCCGTGTCTGCCTCCCAGGGAGTTGCCCCTAGATCTAGTATTTTTGCAGTGGATTCTTTAGGGTTTTTTATGTACAATATCATGTCCTCTGCAAACAGTAACAGTTTAACTTCTTCTTTGCCAATCTGGATGTCTTTTATTTCTTTGTGTTGTCTGATTGCCATGGCTAGGACCTCCAGAGCTATGTTGAATAAAAGTGGACAGAGTAGGTATCCTTGTATTGTTTCTGATCTTAAAGGAAATGCTTTCAGCTTCTTGCTGTTAAGTATGATGTTGGCTGTGGGTTTGTCATATATGGCCTTTATTATGTTGAGGTACTTGCCCTCTATACCCATTTTGTTGAGAGTTTTAATCACGAATAGATGTTGAATTTTGTCAGATGCTTTTTCAGCATCTCTGGTGATGATCATGTGGTTTTTTCCTTCTCTTTATTGATGTGGAGAATGATGTTGATGGATTTTCGAATGTTGTACCATCCTCGCATCCTTGGAATAAATCCTACTTGATCATGATAGATGATCTTTCTGATGCATTTTTGAATTTGGTTTGCTAATATTTTGTTGAGTATTTTTGCATCTATGTTCATCAGGGATATTGCTCTTTAATTTTCTTTTTTTGTGGTGTCTTTGCCTGGTTTTGGTATTGGAGTGATACTGGCTTCATAGAATATGTTTGGAGGTATTCTCTCCTGTTATACTTTTTGGAAAACTTTAAGGAGGATGGGTATTAGGTCTTCACTAAATGTTTGATAAAATTCAGCAGTGAAACCATCTGGTCCAGGTGTTTTGTTCTTAGGTAGTTTTTTGATTACCAATTCAATTTCGTTGCTGGTAATCGGTCTGTTCAGATTTTCTATTTCTTCGTGGTTATCCTTGGAAGGTTGTATTTTTCTAGAAAGTTGTCCATTTCTTCTAGGTTATCCAATTTGTTAGCATACAGTTTTTCATAGTATTCTCTCATAATTCTTTGTCTTTCTGTAGTGTCAATAATGATTTTTCCTTTTTCAGTTCTGAGTCTGTTTATGTATGTAAATTCTCTTTTTTTCTTGATATGTCTGTTTAGCGGTTTATCTATTTTGTTTATTTTCTCATAGAACCAACTTCTGTTTCATTAATTTTTTCTATTGTTTTATTCTTCTCAATTTTACTTACTTCTTCTCTGATCTTTATTACATCCCTCTTTCTACTAACTTTGGGCCTCATTTGTTCTACTTTATCCAGTTTCAATAATTGTGAATTTAGACTTCATTTTGGATTGTTCTTCCTTCTTTTAAAAGGCCTGGATTATATACTTTCCCTTTAGAACGGCTTCCACTGCATCCCACAGAAGTTTTGACATTGCACTGCTGTTTTCATTTGTCTCCATATATTCCTTGATCTGTTTTATTTGGTCATTGATCCATTGGTTATTTAGGAGCATATTGTTAAGCCTCCATGTGTTCGTGAGCCTTTTTGTTTTCTTCATACAACTTATTTATAGTTTCATACCTTTGTGATCTTAGAAGTTGGTTGGTACAATTTCAATCTTTTTGAATTTACTGAGGCTCTTTTGTGGCCTAGTATGTGGTCTATTCTGAAAAATGTTCCATGTGCACTTGAGAAGGATGTATATCCTGCTGCTTTTGGGTGGAGCATTCTATGGATGTCTAATAGGTCCATCTGTTCTAATGTGTTGTTCAGTGCCTCTGTGTCCTTACTTATTTTCTGTCTGGTTGCTCTGTCTTTTGGAGTGAGTGGTGTATTGAAGTCTCCTAAAATGAAAGCATTGCATTCTATTTCCCCCTTTAAGTCTGTTCGTATTTGTTTCACATATGTAGGTGTTCCTGTGTTAGGTGCATAGATATTTATAATGGTCATATTCTCTTGTTGGACTGACCCTTTTATCATTATGTAATGTCCCTCTTTGTCTATTAATTTCTTTGTTTTGAACTCTATTTTGTTTTATACAAGTACTGCAACATCTGCTTTTTTCTCCCTATTGTTTGTGTGAAATATCTTTTTCCATGTCTTCACTTTTAGTCTGTGTATGTCTTTGGGTTGAAATGAATCTCTGTAGGCAGCACATAGATGTGTCTTGCTTTTTTATCCATTCTGTAACTCTATGTCTTTTGATTGGTTCATTCAGTCAGTTTTATCAGTAGATATTTACTTATTGCCATTGTAGGCTTTGGGTTCATGGTTACCAACCATAGACAAACTTATTTAATTCCTAGGATAGAAATCCATTTTCCCAAGACACATGAACCACAAGTATATAATATTGATTGAGAAAGAAGTAATTTACTCGAAGAAGAAAATAGTTCAGCTAGCTCTAGAGAATAGCTAAAACTACGAAAAGAAAAGAATCATCTCTATGATTTATCTAAGTTACTAGGTAATAAAGCAGATATGTGGGTTCAGATACTGGTGGGTATTTAGAAAGTCGGAATGTTTTTGGATTTTTTTCCTCTCCTTGTCCTCACAAACCCACCTAGACACCAGGTCCCATTGAATTCCATGTGTTAAAAATCTTTCAAGTCCACCCATTTCTCTTTTTCCCTATTGCCTGTAACTGTGTTCCAATACATTTTTCTGCCTCCATTCTAGTAACACTAGAGTTCTTTCTCCACAATCATCTAACATGATCTTTCAAATATATGATATAAATCTGAACCTTTACTTCCTGCTTTAAAACCCTTTAATTACTTCTATTGACCTTAAGATGAAGTCCGTCCTTCCTTACCAGGGCTAGGAGGAATATTCACAAGTAGAGCCTGGTTTCTCTCTCCAAACTCACCTCTGGCTACTCAACTTCTTACACCTTATATTCCAACTGTACCAACTGTGCACATGATAGTTCCGTCCGCCTGGAACATTCTCATTATGGTCCTTTTTCTCCTTCTTCCCTGGCACTCTCTCTGACTCCCTGCCTGGCTAACTCCAAGTCTACATTTTAGTTTCAATGTAACCATTTCTTCTTGGAGTTCATACCTCCTCTTTTAAAGGTTTTGTGCTATAGATCAGTTTTAGATAGATTAAATAACGTTTTCTTGCTATTTCCTCTTCCTTCTACTACATTCATTCATCATATTTTATTTAACTACTTATTTTTTTCTGTTTCCAAATAGGCTGTGAACTCTCTGAGGGTGGTTGACTGTGTTTTCTTTGCCTACTAAGTACCAAACACATGCTTGTTGCTTAGTGATCTTAAATGAATATTAGCTGGATAAAATGTAAAAAAAAATCACACTATAAATTATATAAAAGGTTGGCAATATTATTTACCATTGTTTCACAGAGTCATATGTTGTAAATTGTATATTATAAATGAAATGTATTTTTGGAAATTGATTTTCTCTTTTTTTGTTGTACAGGTATTAGGAATAAATTGTTTTTATAAAAGATTCAAATGTGCATGAACAGAGTAATATTCAAAGTTCATCTTCATCTCACACCTTATAAACACACATATTTTTATTTGTGTCCTCTTTCTCTGCATTAATGCACATATCAATCTATATATTTACACCTACAGAAATACATGTCGATTTTTAAACAAATGAATTACATTTCGTGCATAATTATGAAACTTTCCATGAGCAGGTCTTAGTGGTTGTTCCATAGTGATGCACATGGTTCTATCTTATTCTTAATAGTTGCATGTCACTGCATAGTATTTTGGATATGCCACAACTTATTCAACTAACCTATTTATTGACATTTATATCATTCAAAAATTTTCACTATAATAAATAATGCTGCAATAAACACCCTTGTTCAAATATCTATGTGTCCATGCTTGGAAATTTTCATAGGATTGTGAGTATGTTTTTTCATATATATGTGTGTGTGTGTGTGTGTGTGTGTGTGTGTATGCTATAGCAATAGTGTTATACTGCAGTAGCAATATACAGCAGCATAATAGTATAACTCCATTTGGGTTTGGGTTCCTGGACTTGATTCCAATGTGTGTGTCAGGGGTTGGGAGGGTCTTCTCACACATAACACACAGCAAATCTCAAACACTAGCAGGGTGTCTGAGAACTCAACTCAAATCTGACGCTATCTGCCCAGAGGCAGCACCATATGCCTCAGGTTAAGGGCTCTGTCCTACAAGACTTCCCTCCACCCCCTATTCCAGAGGCCTGTTGCAAGCCCCAGGCTGTTACCTGTGCTTCTGACCTACCTGCTACAGTTTGGGGGTTCCCATAATCTCCCCCTCAGGTTCAATTAGTTTGCCAGGGCAGAACTCAGGAAAACACTAATGTTTACCAGTTTAATAAAGGATACTGTAAAGGATACAAGTTAACAGCCAGATGAAGAGATACATAAGGCAAGGTCCCAAATAAAGGAGCTTCTGTCCTTGTGGAGCTTGAGTCCTGGCTTGGTGGTACATGGAGGCTTTCTGGTTTCCCAATCATGGGAGCTCTCTCTTACAGCAAAGCAGGATCCAAAAGAGAGAGAGATGCTCTCCTTAGGGGTTTTTGTGATGGCTTCATTGCATAGTCATAATTGACTTAATCACTGGCCATTGGCTGATACAACCTCCAGCCCCTGACCTTGGGTGGGGTCCAAAAGTCTCTCATTAACATAACAAAAGACCCATTTCACCTTTAAGACTTTGCAGTGTTTTCAGGAACTGTGGATGAAGACCAAATATACCTAGGAAATATATATTTGTTCATCTCAATGACCAAATATGTATTTCTTATAACTCATCTGGGAAAAAATGGCAGTGTAAGAAGGAAAAGCAGGAACCTCCACCCAAATTCACATAAAATATGAAAATATACCAAATACAACTAAACCTGAAAATGACCTGAAGACTGTAGAACTGACTACCTATATTTGGGGAAGAAGAGAAGACCTCACAGAAAAGGGTCAAATGGCAAAGCCATGATCTGGCAGGACCCAAGCCCTCCCTCTGCCCCAGCTGACAGATGGGAGGATGAGGAACAGAACAAGGAGGGAGTAGGATCTCAGGCCTGCTGAGCACCTGGCCCTGGAGATCTTCTCGGGAAACATGAACCCACATTACATGGTGCTTTGGTTATTAGTGGGGCTGGACAACAAAGACAACAGAACACTTGGGGAAGCTGAAACTCCAGTCACTTGTGGAAAGCAGGTATGCTCTACCACCACCACTACCCCTCCCCGCCCCCAGCAGCAAGAGGGGCATCAGAGGGGCAAGGATTACACAAAGCATTCTGCTCAGGAGAAAGTTTAGGGGGACAAATCCTCCCCAACCTGCCCTCAGCCCAACAGTTTAGGAACTCCAGGAACTTCAGACACTCCATTTCCCATGCTAGCAATATAGCCCTGAGGCTCCCCCTTTTGATGCAAGGTCTGCTAGCTGGCAGTGAAATCAAACTTAGCTCCTGGGCAGGGAAAGGGAGACCTGCCCAGCTTTCTCAGCCCTGATTCAGGGCAACTAGGGAACTGCCTGCAGAAGCCAGCTCTGGGAGCTCCTTCCTCCTGGCAGGTGCTGGCTCTGCTTACCTGCAGTCCCAACTATTGCTGCAGGCAATGGAGGATGTTGGCTCCACCCACAACAACTCCAGCAGCACAGTCCCAAATTTTCTCCCTGCATGCATGATCAGCTGATGGCTGACACAGCCCACCTGAAATCAGCCCACTATAAGCCAAAGAAAGGTGTCCCGCTCACTGCACACCAACAATGGTGGCTCCTGGGCAGTAGACTGAGCTTCTGGGGACTAGAAGATGCCTCCTACCCAAAGCTATTATTCCATAGGAAACACTGAAAAAAAAAGAGGCAGAGGAATTTGGTCTGAACAAAACTATAAGACAAAACAGAAAGAGGGCTGAGTGAAACTGAAATCACCATTCTTCTTGATAAGACTTCAAAGTAAAAGTCATAAACATGCTCATGGATCTACAGAGAAATATTCAATATCTCAGGGACAATATCAACAAAAAGATAGAAGATATCCAAAAAAGTCACTCAGAGCTGAAGAATAAAGTATCTGAAAACTACAATGCAAGGAATTAATAGCAGACTTATACAGGTTGAAGAAGTTGTAGGTGATCTGGAAATTAGGGAGCAAGAAAACAATGAGGCTGAAAAACAGAGAGAAAAAAGGATCTCTAGGAATGAAATAATAATAAGAGAGCTGTGTGACCAATCCAAATGGAACAATATTTGCATAATAGGGGAACCAGAAGGAGAGGAAAGAGACAGAGGAATAGAAAAGTCTCTTTTGAGGAAATAATTGTTGGAAACTTCCCCAACCTGGAGAAGGAAATAGATACCCAGTTCATGGAAGCACAGAGATCTCCTAACAAAAGGAACACCAGGAAGACAACACCAAGACATA
Organism: Manis javanica; assembly: GCF_040802235.1. Lineage (NCBI taxonomy): Eukaryota > Metazoa > Chordata > Mammalia > Pholidota > Manidae > Manis > Manis javanica. Next base: position 100,866,078 of record NC_133157.1, on the reverse strand, counting down.
TAATAATTAAAATGACAAAGATGAAGGACAATGACAGAGTACTGAAAGCAGCCAGAGAGAGAAAAAAGATCACATACAGAAGAAAGCCCATCAGGCTATCACCAGACTTCTCAGCAGAAATTCTTACAGGCCAAAAGGGAGTGGCATGATTTATTTAATGTAATGAAACAGAAGGACCTCCAATGAAGAATACTCTACACAGCAAGACTATCACTTAAATCTGAACCAGGGATTAAACAATTTTCAGATAAATAAAAGTTGAAGGAATTCACCACCACTAAGACTGCCCTACAAGATATGTGAAAGGGACTGCTGTAGATGGAAATGTTCCTAAGGCTATAGCTTTCAGCAAAGAAAATAAACCCACAGTAAAAGTAGTAGACCAATTTATTACCAAGCAAGCATGAAATTAAATCAACTACTCACAAAATATGTGAAGGAAATACACAATTCATGCAGAATATGACAGTTAATATATAAAGTGTGGAGGGGGAAGAAGATGGGAAAATGTACCTCTAGACTGCATTTGAAATTGAGTAATCAGTGATTTAAGATAGACTGTTAAGATAGTGAGGAAGCTATCCTCGAACTTTGGTAACCACAAATATAAAGCCGGCAATAGCAATGAATACACATATATCAATAATAATTTTACATGTAAATGGACTGAATATACCAACCAAAAGACATAGAGTTGCAGAATGGATAAAAAAACAAGACCCATCTATATGCTGCCTACAAGAGACTCATTTTAGATCCAAAGATATACACAGAATAAAAGTGAAGTAATGGAAAAAGATATTTCATGCAGATAATAGGGAGAAAAAGTAGAAGTTACAGTACTTATACCAGGAAAAATAGACTTCAAAGCAAATAAAGTAATAAGACACAAAGAAGAACAATAAATAATGATAAAGGGGCCAGTCCAAAAAGAGGATACAATATCTATGCATCCAACATAGGTGCACCTAAATGTGTGAAACAAATACTAACATAATTAAAGGGTGAAATAGAATGCAACACATTCATTTTAGGAGACTAACCAACATTTACACCAATAGATAGATCAACCAGACAGAAAATAAGGAAACAGAGGCACAGAACAATAAACTAGAACAGATGGACCTAACAGACATTTACAGAAAATTCTACCCCAAAGCAGTAGGATACACATTCTTCTCAAATGTACATGGAACATTTTCCAGAATAGATCACACACTAGGCCACAAAAAGAGCCTCAATACATTAAAAAAGATTGAAGTTGCATCAAGCAGCTGTCAGACCACAATGGTATCAAACTAGAAATAAATTACAAAAAGAAAAGAAAAAAGCCCATAAACACATGGAGGTTAAACAACATGCTTCTAAATAATCACTGGATCAATGACCATATTAAAACAAAGATCAAGCAATATATGGAGACAAATGAAAACAATAACTCAACAGCTCAAAAGTGGGATGCAGCGAAGGCAATTCTACGAGGAAAGTACGTAGCAATACAGGCTTACCTCAAGAAACAAGAACAATCTCAAATAAACAGTCTAACCTCACAATTACTGAAACTAGAAAAAGAACAAATGAAGCCCAAAGTCAGTAGAAGGAGAGATACAATGAAGATCATAGCATAAATAAATAAAATTGATAAGAATAAAACAATAGAATCAATGAAACCAAGAGCTGGTTCTTTGAGAAAATCAACAAAATAGATTAACCTCTAGCCAGACTTATCAAGAAATAAAGAGAGTCTACACACATAAACAGAATCAGAAATGAAAAAGGAGTAATCACAGTGGACACCACAGAAATAAAAATAAATACTAGAGAATATTATGAAAGATTATATGCCAATAAATCAGATAACCTAGAAGAAATGAACAACTTTCTAGAAAAATACAATGTTCCAAGACTGACTGAGAAAAAAAAAGAAAATCTGAACAGACCAATTATCAGCAATGAAATCAAATTTGTAATTAAAAAACTACCTATGAACAAAATCCCTGGCCAGATGTCTTCATGGTTGAATTTCATCAAACATTTAAAGATGAGCTAATACTCATCCTTTTTAAAGTATTCCAGAAAATAGAAGAGGAGGGAATACTTCCAAACTTATTCTATGAGGACATCAACACTCTAATACCAAAACCAGGCAAACACACCACAAAAAAAGAAAATTATAGACCAGTATTTCTGATGAACATAGAAGTAAAACTCCTCAACAAACTATTAGCAATCTGAATTCAAAACACATAAAAAATATCATCCATCCTGACCAAGTGTCATTTATTCCAAGGAGGCAAGGATCATACAATAGCCATAAATCAATCAATATCATATATCACATCAACAGAAAAGACAAAAATCACGTGATCGATCATCTCAACAGATGCTTGAAAAGCATTTGACAAAATTCAATATCCATTCATTATAAAAACTCTTAACAAAATGGGTATAGAGGGTACATACCTCAACATAATAAAGGCCATATATGACAAACCCACAGAATACATCATAATAGCAAAAAGATGAAAGCTTTTCCTCCAAGCTCAGGAACAAGACAAATATGCCCACTCTCATCACTTGTATTCCACATAGTGTGGAGGTCCTAGCCATGGCAATCAGATAACACAAACAGATAAAAGGCATCCAAATTGGTAAGCGAGATGTTAAACTGTCACTGTTTGCAGATGACATGATATTATATATGAAAACCCTAAAGACACCACTAGAAAACTATTAACTGAATTCAGCAAAGTTACAGGATACAAAATTAATACACAGAAGTCTAGTGCATTCCTGTGTACTAACAATGAATTAACAGAAAGAGAAATCAGGAAAATGACTCCATTTACAATTGCATCATAAAGCATAAAATACGTAGGAATAAATGTACCCAAAGAGATTAAAGTCCTTTAGTTTGAAAACTAGAAGATGCTCATGAGAGAAATTAAAGAAGACTCCAATAAATGGAAATCTAGCCCATGCTCTTGGAAAGGAAGAATAAATATTGTCAAAATGGCCATTGTACCTAAAGCAATCTACAGATGGAATGCAATCCCTATTAAAATACCAACAGCATTCTTCAATGAACTAGAACAAATAGTTCTAAAATTCATATGGAACCACAGAAGACCCAAAATAGCCAAAACAATCTTGAGAAAGAAGAACAAAGCTATGGGGACTACACTACTTGACTTCAAGCTCTAGTACAAAGCCACAGTGATCAAAACAATTTGGTACTGGCACAAGAACAGACGCAGAGATCAATGGGAGAGAATAGAGAACTCAGATATAAATCCAGGCATCTATGTTTAATTAATATATGATAGAGAAGTTATGAATATGCAATGGAGAAACAACAGCCTCTTCAACAACTGGTGTTGGCAAAACGGGACAGCTACAGGTAAGATAATGAAGCTGGATTATTGTCTAACTCCATACACAAAAGTAAACTCAAAATGGGGCACAGACCTGAATATAAATCATGAAACCATAAAACTTACAGAACAAAGCACAGGCAAAAATCTCTTGCATATAAACTTGAGCAACTTTTTCCTGAACACATCTCTTCAGGCAAGGGAAACAAAAGCAAAAAAATACAAATCAGAGTACATCAAACTAAAAAACTTCTGTACAGCAAAGGACACCATCTGCAGAACAAAAAGGCATCCTCCAGTATGGGGGAATATATTCATAAATGATTTATCCTATAAGGCATTAACATCCAAAATATATAAAGAGCTCATTTGCCTCAACACCAAAAAAACAAATAACCCGATTAAAAAATGAGGGGAGGACCTGAAGAGACACTTCTCCAAAGAAGAAATACTTAGGGCCAATGGACACTTGAAAAGATGCTCCAAATTGCTCATCATCAGGGAAATGCAAATTAAAACCACAATGAGATATCACCTCACACCAGTTAAGATGGCCACTATTCAAATGTCCAGAAACAATAACTGCTGACGAGGATGCAGAGAAAGGAGAACCCCCCTACACTGTTGGTGGAAATGTAAGTTGACTTTGCCATGGTGGAAAGCAATACCATTTGACACAGTAATTCCACTCCTAGGAATTTACCCGAATAAAACAAGATCCCTGATTAAAAAAGACATATGCACCACTATATTTATTGCTCCACTATTTGCAATAGCCAAGATAATGGATGCAATCTAAGTGTCCATCAATAGATGAGTGGATAAAGAAGACATGATACATATACACAATGGAATATTTTTCAGCCATAAGAAGAAATACTTCCATTTGCCACAACATGCATGGATCTAGAGGATATTATGCTCAGTGAAATAAGCTAGTTTGGGAGAGTCAAATACCAAATGATTTCACTTATTTGTGAAATATTAAAACAAAGCAAAACAGAAGGAACAAAACAGACTCATAGACACTGAGAACTAGTGGTTACCAAAGGGGAGGGGTTGAAGAGGATTGGTGGTGAGGGATAATGGGATTAAGGGGCACTACAGTTCACATTCACAATATAGGTAGGTCATGGTCATGGGATGTTACACAGTACAGAGAACACAATTAATGACTCTATAATATCTTACTACGTTGATAGACACTGATCGCAATTGAGGGGGCGAGGAGTTGATAATATGGGAGAATGTTGAACCACTGTGTTGTGTATGTGAAACCATCATAAGATTGCATATTAATACTTTAATAAAAAAGAAGTCAAGAAAAAATATAACTCATTATATCCCATGGACAAAATTATTAGGTAAAAAATATGTAAAATTTTAACTGAAAAATACTGTTAAATTGCTTTCCAGAAGGGCTTTGTTAATCGGTTTTCTCATGAAGTGTGCATGAGATCATTCCTTTCCCCAAAACTCTGTGAACAGTAGATATTATCAATATTTAAAGTTTTTGCCAGTTTGATGATACACAGTGATATCTCACTCGTTTTAGTTTGCATTTTTATAATTTATAGAAAAGTTGAACATATTTTCCTATGTTTATTGCCAATTTGAATTTCTTCTGTGAATTACATATTCAATGTTCATTTTTCTATTGAGTTGTCCTTTTAGAAGCTCTTTATACTTTTCATCAGTTACATATGTTGTACATACATCTTTTAATTTTTCCTTATAACATCATGCAATAAATAGGTATTTAAAAATGCCATGTTATCAGATCTTTCCATTTTTTCTGGATGAGCTTTGAGCTTTGAGTGTTATTTAAATTAGTAAGGCCATCCATATTCCAAGATTATAAAAATTTATGTTTTTCTTTTAATACTTTCTAGTTATTAATTATTTGATATTTTAATACATTAGCACTTTTTTTCATTTTACTTTCATGCATTTTTTTTGGTATTTTTTAAATTTTAGTATCATTAATCTACAATTACATGAGGAACATTATGTTTACTAAACTCACCGCATCACCAAGTCCCCTCCATAAACCCCATTACAGTCACTGATCTTCAGCATAGTAAGATGTTGTGGAATCACTGCTTGTCTTCTCTGTGTTGCACAGCCCTCCCCGCGGCCCCCCCCTCCACATTATACATGCTAATCATTATGCCCCCTTTCTTTTTCCTCCCCCTTATCCCACCCTTCCCAGCCATCCTCCCCAGTCCCTTTCCCTTTGGTAACTGCTAGTCCATTCTTGGGCTCTGTGTTTCTGGTGTTGTTTTGCTCCTTCAGTTTTTTTCTTTGTTCTTATACTCCACATATGAGTGAAATCATTTGGTACTTGTCTTTCTCCGCCTGGCTTACTTCACTGAGCATAATACCCTCTAGCTCCATACATGTTGTTGCAATTGATAGGATTTGTTTCCTTCTTATGGCTGAATAATATTCCATTCTGTATATGTACCTCATCTTTATCCATTCATATACTGATGGATTCCTAGGTATTTTATTCTTTTGACACAATTGTGAATGGCATTGTTTTCCTGATTTCTCTCTCTGCTAGTTCATCGTTAGTGTATAGGAAAGCAACAGATTTCTCTGTGTTAATTTTGTATCCTGCAACTTTGCTGAATTCAGATATTAGTTCCAGTAGTTTTGGAGTGGAGTCTTTAGGGTTTTTTATGTACAATATCATGTCATCTGCAAATAGTGACAGTTTGACTTCTTCTTTACCAATCTGGATTCCTTGTATTTCCTTGTTTTGTCTGATTGCCACGGCTAGGACCTCCAGTACTATGTTGAATAACAGTGGGGAGAGTGGGCAACCCTGTCTTGTTCCCGATCTTAGAGGAAAAGCTTTCAGCTTCTTGCTGTTAAGTATGATTTTGGCTGTGAGTTTATCATATCTGGCCATTATTATGTTGAGGTACTTGCCCTCTATACCCACTTTATTGAAAGTTTTTATCATGAATGGATGTTGAATTTTGTTGAATTCTTTTTCAGTGCCTATGTAGATGATCATGTGGTTTTTCTCCTTCTTTTTGTTGATGTGGTTGATGATGTTAATGGATTTTTAAATGTACCATCCTTGCATCCCTGAGATGAATCCCACTTGGTCATGGTGTAATGATCCTCTTGATGTATTTTTAAATTCAGTTTGCTAATATTTTGTTGAGTATTTTTGCATCTTTGTTCATCAGGGATGTTGGTCTGTAATTTTCTTTTTTGGTGGGGTCTTTGCCTGATTTTGGTATTAGAGTGATGCTGGCTTCATAGAATGAGTTTGGAAATATTCCCTCCTCTTTTATTTTTTGGAAAACTTTAAGGAGAATGGGTATTATGTCTTCTCTGTATGTCTGATAAAATTCCATGGTATATACATCTAGCCTGGGGGTTTTGCTCTTGGGTAGTTTTTTGATTACCACTTCAATTTCATTGCTGGTAATTGGTCTGTTTAGATTTTCTGTTTCTTCCTTGGTCAGTCTTGGAAGGTTGTATTTTTCTAAGAAGTCCATTTCTTCTAGGTTTTCCAGCTTGTTAGCATATAGATTTTCATGGTATTCTCTAATGATTCTTTGTATTTCCGTCGGGTCTGTCATGATTTTTCCATTATCATTTCTGATTCTGTTGATGTGTGTAGATTGTCTTTTTCTCTTAATAAGTCTGGCTATGGTCTTATCTATTTTGTTTATTTTCTCAAAGAACCAGCTCTTGGTTTCATTGATTTTTTTCTATTGTTTTATTCTTCTCAATTTTATTTATTTCTTCTCTGATCTTTATTACATCCCTCCTTCTGCTGACTTTGGGCCTCATTTGTTCTTCTTCTTCTACTTTCCATAATTGTGACTTTAGACTATTCATTTGGGATTGTTCTTCCTTCTTTAAATATGCCTGGATTGCTATATACTTTCCTCTTAGAACTGCCTTCACTGCATCCCACAAAAGTTGGGGCTTTGTGCTGTTGTTGTCATTTGTTTCCATATATTGCTTGATCTCCATTTTAATTTGGTCATTGACCGATTGATTATTTAGGAGCATGTTGTTAAGATGTATTTGTGAGCCTTTTTGTTTTCTTTGTGCAATTTATTTCTTGTTTTATACCTTTGTGGTGTGAGAAATTGGTTCATAGAATTTCAATCTTTTTGAATTTACTGAGGCTCTTTTTTTGGCCTAGTATGTGGTCTATTCTGGAAAATGTTCCATGTTCACTTGAAAAGAATGTGTATCCTGCTGATTTTGGGTGTAGAGCCCTGTAGATGTCTATTAAGTACATCTGTTCTGGTTTGTTATTCAGTGCCTCTGTGTCCTTTCTTATTTTCTGTCTGGTAGATCTGTCCTTTGGAGTGAGTGGTGTGTTGAAGTCTCCTAAAATGACTGCATTGCATTCGATTACCTCCTTTAATTCTGTTAGTATTCATTTCATGTATGTTGGTGCTCCTGTATTGGGTGCATATATATTTATAATGGTTCTATCCTCTTGTTGGACTGGCCCATTTATCATTATGTAATGTCCTTCTTTATTTCTTGTTACTTTCTTTCTTTTGAAGTCTATTTTGTCTGATACTAGTACTGCAATACCTGCTTTTTTCTCCCTGTTGTTTGCATGAAATATCTTTTTCCATCCCTTGACTTTTAGTCTGTGTGTGTCTTTGGGTTTGAGGTGAGTTTCTTGTAAGCAGCATATAGATGGATCTTACTTTTTTATCCATTCTATTACTCTGTGTCTTTTGATTGGTGCATTCAGTTCATTTACATTTATGGTGATTATGGATAGGTATGTACTTATTGCCATTGCAGGCTTTAGGTTCATGGTTACCAAAGGGTCAAGGGTAGCGTCTTTACTATGTAACTATCTAATTTAACTCGCTTATTAAGCTATCATAAAACAGTCTGATGATTCTTTCCTTCTCTCCATTCTTATTCCTCCTCCTCCATTCTACATGTTAGGTGTTTTGCTGTGTACTCTTTTGTTTCCTTTGACTGCTTTTGTGAGTAGTTGATTTTATTTTTTGCCTTTAGTTAGTGTTTGGTTGGTCTGCTTTCTTTGCTGTGATTTTATTTTCTCTTGTGACATTTATTTAGCCTTAGGAGTGTTCATCTAGAGCAGTCCCTTTAAAATATCCTGTAGAAGTGGTTTGTGGGAGGCAAATTCCCTCAACTTTTGCTTGTCTTAGAATTGTTTAATCCCTCCTTCATATTTAAATGACAATTGTTCTGGATACAGTATTATTGGTTCAAGACCCTTCTGTTTCATTGCATTAAATATATCATGCCATTCTCTTCTGGCCTGTAAGGTTTATGTTGAGAAGTCTGATGATAGCCTGATGGATTTTTCTTTGTAGGTGACCTTTTTTCTCTCTCTAGCTGCCTTTAATACTCTGTCCTTGTCCTTGATCTTTGCCATTTTAATTATTATGTGTCTTGTTGTTGCCTTCCCTGGATCCCTTGTGTACGGAGTGTTGTGCACCTCCATGGTCTGAGAGACTATTCTTCCCCCAATTTGGGGAAGTTTTCAGCAATTATTTCTTCAAATACACTTTCTATCCCTTTTTCTCTCTCTTCTTCTTCTGGTACCACTATAATGCAAATATTGTTCCATTTGGATTGGTCACACAGTTCTCTTAATATTCTTTCATTCCTAGAGATCCTTTTGTGTGTCTCTGCCTCAGATTCTCTGTGTTCCTTTTTTCTGATTTCTATTCCATTGACAGCCTCTTGCACCTCATCCAGTCTGCTCTTCCAGAGATTGTTTTATTTCTATATTCTCCCGCTTAACTTGATCCTTTAGCTCTTACATATTTCTCTGCAGGTCCATCAGCATGGTTATCACCTTTATTTTGAATTCTTTTTCTGGAAGATTGTTTAAATCTATCTCCCCAGGCTCCCTCTCAGGGGTTGTCTGGGTAATTCTCCACTGGATCAAATTCTTCTGCCTTTTCATGGTGATAGAGGTAGTCATAGGCAGTTGGCACATGTGTCAGCTGGGAGAACAATGTCCCTTACTACACTTTGCCCATCTCTGCTGCCTGTCCTGGTTATTCGCACACAGGGAGCAGCATCCAGTTTTATTTCCTGAACTGCCATGGGTGGGGCAGCTGTTGGGGCATCCCAGAGCCCCACGGGGAATGGCAGGCGTGCCTGGTGTGCTCTGCTGTGGAATGGTGACCTTACACGCTGTACCAGCTTCCTCTGTGCTGGGCTGCTGCTCACCAGCGGGGCCCCTGAGTCTGGCCCACGTGACTGTAGAGGAGGCTCTGGGTGGTTGCTGTGGGCGTGGCTGCTGCCAGGCTTCACCCCTGCTCTGGCTGGGCCACACTAGAGGGGGAATGGATGGGAGGCTGTTTATCACCGTGAGGGGCTTCGGAGCTGTGCTGTCGTCCCATGGGTTAGGGTGCCTGGAGTTCTGTGGGACTCCCAGCTGCTGGGCTGAGTGTACTGGGACGCTTCCGTCCAGCTGTGAAGTCCCTGTCCCTTTAAGACTTTCAAAAAGCACTCACTTTTCTTTTGACCCAGGGGTGCCGGCTGCGGGTACCCTCTTGCAGATTTTACTGTTCCATTTCCCTAATATCCAGCACACCATGTATGTGTGTCTGTGCTCCTGGTGCAGATGACTAGGGCTGGGTATTTAGCAGTCCTGGGCTCCCACTCCCTCCCTGCTCTGACTCCACTCCTCCTGTCAGTGGGCTGGGATGTGGGGCGTGCTCGGGTCCCGCTGGGCCATGGCTTGTATCTTACCCCCTTTGTGAGGTGCTGAGTTCTTGCAGTTGTAGATGTAGCCTGGCTGTTGTACTGTATCCTCTGGTCTCTCTTTTAGGAATAGTCATGTTTGTTGTATTTTCAAAAGTATGTATGGTTTTGGGAGATTTCCACTGCCCTACTTACGCTGCCATCTTGGCTTCCCTTTATCCCATTAGCACTTTTTATATCATATGATGTAGGACTACAACTTAATACTGTTTCTTCTGGATGGAACAGGCACAATTTAATCAACCTGCCACCTATAGGCCAGGTGGTCTCCTCTAGGAACAGTGGCATATAAGGTACTGGCCTCTGTTGCTGTCATGGTGGACATTTTGAGGTAATAGAGTTTGGCCTTGGTAAGACGGAAATGTGTAACCTCCATCTCTGCCACTGTGGCTGCTTCTTTATGTGCCCATAGTGCTAGGTCTGGGGTAGCTAAAGACAAAGACAATTGATGGAATCATTTTTTCCACTAAGCTTTTCAGTGCTTCATCTGTGGTGGATGTCCTTTGGTAGGCAATTTCATGCGGTATATGAAAAATTTCATATGTCTATCCACATGCCTCTACCTAAGCTCTTCTCTCTGACTTTCCAATCTATTTCCTTCTATGCAGGCCAAGCCACTTCCCACCACCCGTGAGTCTATATATATATATATGTATATATTCCCAGCTTGGACCTCTCCTTCCAGGCAAAGTGGGTAAGCAGAAGCACTTCCCACAGCTTCTCTCAGGAAAAATTTCCCTCAACACTGTCATTCAAGACCAACCCTAGCTGTGGCTATAGAGCAGCCACCATCTGTTTTTGTGTTGTACCACATACTTAGACAATCCATGTGAAAAATAATCTCTGGATTTTTGTCTTCATTCAGCTGATAGTACAGGATGCCCACAGAGATATAGAAGTGAGCTGAGGGAGGAGTACTTGTACAACTGTGGTGAGCAATATGGGAGTAATGGCTACCTCTTTATGTAGACTACTCCTGCCCTCTACTCTTGTATGGGCTTAGTTCCAGATGAACCTTTTCCACTTATGATGAACTTCTGCTGGGTTCACTCATCTTTGTGACTTGGTGGATCTGAAGAAACCCAGTTCATATTAGGCATTTTTTGACATACAGTCTAGAGGGTAGGAGACAAACTCTTAAAAGATTCTGGGATCTACCACTTTAGTAAATACTTGAGAGATCCAATGGTCAAAAGATGTGGAACATCCTCTTCAAAGGATGTTATTTTTGTTGCATATTTCCCTACTACAGTGTTTCTCAAACTTTTTGTCATTAATGCCCACCTCAGGAAACTTTTAAGATATTTTTTTCTAATTATTTTCCCATCATAGAATAGTAATAGCATAGCTATAGTGTATATTTGTTAGGTACTCTGGCCTCTGGAGGACCCCCAAACCATTGTAATGTATACAATTTTATTGTTACCTAAAACCAGATTTTGCTCCCTTTTGGATGATATCACCCCATAAGAATCTATGCCCTACTACAAAGAATGAAGTACAATATCTAGCAAGTCTCTTTGGGTCCTTGCAGCAACACATTTCATGCATCCAAGTACTGATCTCATACATAGGCATATGGCATGGAAGGTTGCCACATCTGAGTTGGACATGGGGCAGAGAAGTGTTCTACAGTAGGTCTAGACTGTAAAACCAGCTGTACTGATGCTTTGGCAATATAATCTGTGGAACTGTCAATGATGCCGTGTGAAGATTATGGTAAACCCAAGAGGGATAATTGAAAATTTGAGGAAGTACTCTCAGGGTTGTTCAAGTGCAGGCTAAGCACCTGAGAGTGAGGGCATCTTTACATTTTGCACACTAGGTTCCTGGCTTGCCATAATCCTGTCCCTGTCCCTGTCCCTGTGGGTCAAGCTCTCTTGAGTACTTGTCTAATTGAATTTAATGCTGGTATTCCTATGTTTTGTTCCAGAAGCTTTATACATTTAGATATTACATTGAATGTAGGTCTATGATCCACTGTGAGTTAACATGTATCTACGGATCTATTGGAAAGTAATTCTCAATGAGTCTCATTTTTTTGCATACCTTCTGATAGCTTTTGTTCTGGACTATCTTTTCAAGGATCTTTGTATAGCAAACAGCTTTTGAAAATACAGCATCTCTGTCTGGTGCAGAAGGTAGGTTTGTTGGCTGCTCCTGATAATAAAGACAATCTTTCCCACTGGAAAAAGAATGTCAAGGTTTACAAAAGACTGGGTTTCCTGAACAGGGCTTCTCTAAGGTAACTCAATTCACTGATTGTGAAGGCACCACCTGGCTGCTGTTGCTTTGCCCTGTAGTAACCAGAGCTTGGAGAACCAGCACAAATGTCCTTACTATCGCTGCTGCTAGTGCTGTGATTAATGAACTGTCCTTTGACTCTGGCCTAGGAGTCTCATGTCTTCTGTCAGTGTCTAGGATATTGTGGCAGGCTATCTTGTTTTCTAGCAAATGAGGAAAACTGTAGACCGACAGTTGTAAAGACAGTTTCAGTGACAAAGATGGAATACTGACATGACATGGCTTTCTAGGGTAGGAAAGACAAAGTCTCTCCAGTCCATTTAATGTGATTTGAGGTAAGTCCTTGGGATTTAGTAGCCACCATACTATTCAATCAAGCAATAAATAGTCATCCACTTAGTTTCCTCTTCCTAAAGAGGAATTAGGGAGATGGTTGCCGACGACTACTAGAGAGCAGCTTCAAACCTAGCTACTTAAACAGTGACATGGTCGTTGCTATTTCTACATGAAGTGGGTGCTGGAGGGCCAATCCAATGGTCAGCCTCAACCCCACCTTATTATAACTACTAGTCCTAAGACCCTTCCTAGGTGAAAGTTCTGATTATTTTCAGATGATAATTACAGAGACACACATTTAACCAAATGTTAAAGGAGGGAAATTTGTGACTGCTATGGGCAGAAATTATGCAAATCTTTTGAACTTTGGCTGATTAGCTTGGGAGATGAGAGGGAAGAATACATAACATTAAGGAGGAATGGCAATAGATTGGCCCTCTTATAGCTCAATTCCTCCTGAATTTTATCAAGCCAATCTTAGATCCTTTCAAAGTTAGTAGTAAAAAGTCTCAAGAGTTTTTTGAAGTGGGTTCTGGCCATAAGGACACTCTGGACCTCTTAGTGAAAGTTCTCTGAGACAGAGAAAAATCCCATGGGAAATACATGAAGCACATATGGTATTTGGGCTCTTGCTAGACTGTCATGGATCTATATGCCTTTATACTGGCCCATATGGCCCTAAAGAGGGGGACATAATGGGTATTTGTGAGTTTTATAAAAATTCCCTTTCCCTCTTTTGCTGCCTAATTATTCCAGATGAAAAGCTTGGGTAAGAGTAGAGGATTTTTGGAAAGATGAAGTTATAGTTACTGGAGTGGGATACATTAATTTTGTGGCAATGGAAGGATAGGAAAAAAACCTAAGCACCTGGGGAGGGAACATCTTACACAATGGGAAGGAGAAGGGACATTGATATTCTTTTATCTTTTAGAACAGCTTCTGGACTCTTCCTTGCAAAGGAAAACACATTGGTGTAGCTCCCCTAAGTATTGCAAGTTTCTTGAATTTAACTGGCACTTGGTTTGCTATCTGCCACATGACTTTGACCACAATTTGACATCATTCTCTTAATCTTACTTCTCATTACTGGAAATAGCAGCAAATGGTCCTGGCTCCTTCATCCCATGCAAAACATTGTTAAAACCTTGGTTGTCTTACCCACAAACATTCCTAAAATTGTTACTCATGCATTTCATGGGGTGGATGAATCCCACCCAGCAGTTATTATATAGACAAACAGGACAGGATGGATTAGACTGACTGCCATCATGCAGTCCCTCCAAGAAAGACTCTCATTATTGGAACTGAATTAAGAACCCTAAGATGTATCTGTGGTGGGGAAGACATGTTGGAACCTCTGTCAGTCAACATATACCCCATGAGTGATGTAGGTGGCTCTTGGGGGGTTGCTCAGCAATTGTAAACAAGGCCTTATTTCCAGGGGCACCAGGCACTCCTCTGGGATTCTACTTCTTATGTGAAGTCCTCCAACTTTGTTCTTTTTCAAAGTTTTTGGCTTTGCAGAATCTTTCCAAAGGAATTTTCTGGAATTTATTTTCACATCAGGCTGCCAATTTCTTCATAAAGGCCTTCCCTGCTGGTATTTTGATTGGGATTATACTGAATTTATAGATCAAGTGGGGAGAACTGACATCTTAACATTATTAAATTTTCTGATTGATGAGCACAGTACATCTCCATTTAGTTAGGTCTTCTTTATTTTCTGTCAGCAATTTTTTGTGGTTATCAGTGTAGAGGTCTTGCACTTTTTTGTCAGGATTATACATAAATATTTCACATTTTTAATGCCATTGTGTTATTTTACTTTTCATTGTTTATTAAGAGCATTCTCCAGTATTCTCTCCTCTGAACTTGAGCTTCCTTGGCCTCTCTGGACTATCTTCTCCTCAACTCAAGCAGACTTCTGGGATCTGAATGCATTCCCTTCTCTTTGCATTATGACTCAGAAACTCAACTCTTCAGGAAGTAAGCTTAGGGAATCATAAAGCTCATCTTATTTCTTGTTACACAAGGAATACTGTCATTTATTGCCTCATAGCTTATGTCTTAAAATCTATTGTTATTGTGTCCGCTTTTTTACTTGGTTAGCCAGACAAACCCAGTCTCTGTTACTCTATTTTGGCTGGATGCAGAAACCTTTACACTATTCCTTGAAGAATGATATAACTAGTAGGTGTCCATGGTACTAGGTGTGTGATCCAATTAAAATTATTATCAGATATGGCATTAGCTAGAAGTCATGGTAAATTTTTCCCCCATAATGATTATCGGCTGTCCTGTTTCCATTTGTTGAATTTTTGTTTCCCTGCTCAAGTGCATTGGCACTGTTGAAATTAGTTGAATATATGTGAGTGGGTATTTCTGAATGCTTTATTTTGTTCCATTTATCTGCCTATCTTTGTACTACACACCCTTTATTACTACAGCTTTAGAGTAATTCTTGAAATCATGTAGGGAAAGTTATTTGCTGATATTTCAATATTGTTTGGCTATTCTAGATCCCCATATAAATTGCATTATTATTTCATCAATTTCTACCAACTAGTCTGCTTGGATTTTGAATGGAATACCTTTAATCTTTAAATTTAATATTGATAAACAAATTTAAGAACATTTTCTCAGTATTGATTCTTCTAATCCATAGAACATAGTACCTTCATATTTTATGTCAAAATTGTTCCTAAATGTTTGGTATTTTTTAGTCATAGTACAAATGATTCTTTAAAACACATTCTCTCTTGAAGGAATTCAATTGTTGCTAGTATATAGGAATACAACTGATTTTTGTATATGGATCTGTAATGCATGACCTTGATACATTTATTTTAGTAGTTTATAGATTACTTTCCATTTTCTTTGAACACAATTATATTGTCTGGAAATAAAGATTCAGTTTTATTTCTTTCATTGCAATCATTATGTCTTTTCTTTCTGGCTTTATTACACTGGCTAGAACCTCCAGTACAATTTTTGAATAGAAATGATAAGACCAAATATTCTTGCTTTTTTCCCAATTTTAAGGGAAAATTATTCCATTTTTTGTCATTAATATGATGTTAGATGTAGAATTTTTATAGACGTCATTTATCAGATGAAAAAGTTTCCCTATAGTCTTAGGCATTGTCTCTTTTCAAACAATAATGGACCTATTCATGTCATAGATTTGAACCACTGCAAAGTTTGACATTCCTTGCTTAAACTTATTCACTTTTTACAATTTTTCACTTTTTCTTCATCAGTTCTGATACTTAATTTGGTTCCCAGCTATGGTGAGCATTAAGGTCACAAAGCAATGTAGATGATGGATTTTGGGTAGACTCATGCTGAGTGGTTCAATCATATATGCTAGGTTGACAACTTGAATATTCAGCTTTTACCAGTAAAATTAGAAATGACTAGATACAATCAATTTCAGAGTTCTGGAAAAAAGTAGAAATCTGCTATGTCAATATATAGAAAGTTTGATGATGTCTGTTTTTTAAATTAAATGTCTTTTACCTGATTTTTAGTTCCATCTTTCCTATCCCTTTCATTTACAACAGTTTGAGGAAATTTTGAATTTAGCAATTTCTTTGTAAAGAATTTTTACAGATTAAATTTATTGCCATCTTATTTCCCCATTTGTGTAGTGCTTAATAAGACTGATCACTATATGTATGTTTTTTGCTCTTTATTATTCACATAATACATACTGAAAAATGCACAAATTATAATAATTGTAAATCTTTATGACTTTTGGATACACACAGAGCAAGAAAGAGAACATTTCTGGCACTCTGTAAGCACCTTCCTGTTCCTTTGCAGCCAATCCCATGGAGATAGCTTGTACCAGCTCTTGAGCACTGATTAAATTTTCAGGAATTTGGTAAGGCAGTCATTATTAACAATTAAGTTATATGAAGTTAGTATTAGAACATTTTTCTTAGGTCAATTTGTTGGGAGACTTTTAAAAATTAAAATCTTTAATTTTTTAAAAACTAAATTTAAGTCAAACTATCTAAAAAAAACTCTTGGGAAACTGTAAACGAGAGTTGTGCATGGAGACTGATGGTAAGAGACACTAATGTAGTATATAATTAACCTTCCTCGTCCACTAAGGCTGCTGCACAATTTCGTGAGAGTTTAGTCTGGTAAGGAACTCCACAAAATCTCGCACGGCTGACTAGAAGGGTTAGGGGCTCAGGTGGGGAAGTCCAAGTTCTCAAAGCTCAGAGTTCTATATTTTTAGGTCAAATACCTTGAAGAATCTAAGCTTGTGAGGCGTCCTGAAAGGAATTACACAACCCAGAGAGCGAGAAGGCAAGCCGGCACGGCCTGGCATTCTTACTGCTCCGGAAGATTCTAAAACAGCCAGAGACTCACTGCCCCACCTCCAGGCCCGCAACGACTAGGATGGCCTCCCCGTGCACAGCTAGCGCCGCGGCGTCGGCGTCGGGCGTCAGCGTCGGCGTCTGTGACGTGACGTCACCGCCCACCCCGCGGCTAGCTCCTTGCGGAGGGTGCTGCCTCCTCCGGGCTGAGCTCCGCCGGTTACTTTCGGCACAAATGGCAGTTTCTTGAGTAGCAGGGCTGGAGCCTGGAGGGTTTGCAGGCTTCCGTCTGGAAGGAAGTCTGGGAGGCTCAGAAATTTACAGCTTTTTCGTGGTCGAGCCAGCCTCTCCAAAGCAAGACCTTTCAGTCACCTGACTTCCAACAGCTTCAGCAGGTGTACGTAGGTATACTGACTGCTAGGAAGGGAGAAGCGGTGAGGTGCTTCTCTCCTCAGATCGTTAGAGTGTGTTCATTAGGTTCTCTGGCAAAGGCATCGTTGTTTTTCTCTTTCAGGCAGTTGTGCTGCTTTTGATGCTGAATCTAACACACATCCTACTTTTCTACCAACTTCCCCCGCCCCCCGCCTCCAAGAGGATTTGAAATGATTATCAGTCCTTAAAGAAAACCGGAAAACATCTGTGTTTGTGGTGGGACGTGACTGATAAACTTGGCCAATTTATGGTGATATGATAACCACCTCCTAAAATTGATAGGAGGGTTAAGCTAAGCAAATATGTTAAATTCTTATTTTCTTGTAAACATGAATATTCATTGCATGTAACTTTTATTTTGTATTTATGTGAATTTAAGATATCCATTTGTTAGGTCGTTTTCTAGTGACCTGGTAAGTGTCCGGTCTTTTTCTTGCTTGTTTCTTGAAGTAGCCCGCATCTGTGCCTTCCTGTCTGTTACCTTAGATAAACTTTCCCTGTGCCTGTCTAAAGTGCATTGGTCATTTGAGCATTAAAACCCATTTCCTCTTGTTTACTGAAATATATCATTCCAGGCAATTCCCTCTCTACCAATCACATATTTTGCTTTCTGTTGGTTCATTTCCACCAACATATGTGTTAGTTTCCTAGGGCTGTCTTAAAAACCACAGAAATGTATTCTCTTACAGTTTAGCAGGCTAGATGTCTGAAATCTGAAATCAAGGTGTTGGCAGGGTTAGTTCCTACTGGAGGCTCTGAGGGAGAATTTGTTCCATTCCTCTCTCCTAGCATCTGCTCGTTGCTGGCAATTCAGGTGTCTCTTGGTTTGTAGACTCATCACTCCAGTCTCTGCCTATGTCTTTACATGTCTGTCTGACATTAGTCATGGGAGTAGGTGATACCCGAATCCAGTTTAAACTCATTTGACTTGATTACATCTACAAAGACTTTATTTCCAAATAAGGTCACATTCACAGGTTCTGGGGTTAGGACTTGCACATATATTTTGGAAGATGACACAATTCAGCCCTTAACAGCATACAAACATGTTTTTTTTTCTCATCAAAAATACTTCCTTTTGAGCATATTTTGTCTCGCTAGTAATACATTGTTTCTTTAGTTCTGTTTGTATTAAAATTTCTCTAGAAAGCTTAAATTCATATTCCCTGCCTGAACTTCCTCTCTGACAGTTCTTTTTTGAATGAAGATCAATCAGGCATTTATCTCCATCACTCTGTTGAAATTGTTGCTGTCTTTCAGGTCACTGATGAATTACCTCCATGTTGCTAAATCCAGTGGTTAATTCTTAATCCTCATTTTACTTGACCAGCATTTGATCCAGTTCATCATTCAGTCATAGATTTCCTTCATTTTATTTTCAGTCTATCCCATCTTGGTTTTACTCTCTGGCTCATCGGCCAGTCTTTTTGTCTTGTTTACTGGTCATCCTCTTCTCTCAGACCTGATGCTTTTCATGGAATGTCTGGCAATATAATTTCTTCATAATTCTTTTGATGCTTTCCAGTTTTATAAGTTGACAAATTCTGGTTTCTGCATCACCTTACTTATAATATTAATCTTACTTAAAGCATTATGTCACAATTAATATGAGAACAATTTTAAAGGGGACATTTTCCAGTGGGGGACTTTGGCTTATGTTCTATAATATATATATTATTATTATCATCATCGTTTCCAAAAGAGCATTTGTTCTTCCTTCAAGTGGATTTTTTTGTGACATGACACCAAACTCTTTCCCAACACATACTTGGCTATGATTTTAAAATTATTTTTGGTAACTTTCTGTTAATTACAGAGTTTCATTAAGACAATAAAGAGATCTCAGTTTGTGAATGAAATAAAAATGTTCAGTGTTGCCAGAAGATATTTTTGCTCTGTCATCAATACCATTTAAAAAAATGCATTGATGAGTTGTATACAATATCTTAGAATTTTTGTTTTTGAGGAATTAGTATTATTTGCTTTTCTCATACATATTTGAGGCATTGTATTCCTGGAGATACATACATATATATATATATATATATATATTATGTATATATATATATATATATATATACATAATTTAAAAATGTGTAATTTTAATAAGTAATGTCTTAAACTGTAGCTGTATTGTCTGTTGGTTAAAATCTTAATAAATGTTCTCATATAGAAATATTTTCATTTTGGGAGAGGGAAAAAGATGGCGGCATGAGAAGTGAGGCAGAAATCTTCTCCCAAAATCACATATAATATGAAAATACAGCAAACACAACTAATCCTAAAAGAGTGACCAGAAAGAAGATTGCAATGACTGGCCTACATCTTGGCAAAAAAGATCTCATGGAAAAGGGTAAAGTAACAAAGCTGCAATCTGGTGGGACCCATGCCCTACCCCAACCCCAAACTCACCAGCAGAAGGAGGAGAAATAGAGTGGGGAGGGAGTAGAAGCCCAGGTCTGCTAAAACTGAGCCCTGGAGATCTACCCTGGGATCACAAACCCACATTGCATGGTGCTCTGGAGATTAGGGTCTTGGAAAGCAAAGACAGGCAGAATACTCAAGAGAGACTGAGATTTTAGCTGCTTGGGAAGAGCAGGTTCCCACAACCAGCTGCTCTGGGACAAAAGAAAGGCAGGCACTTTGAAAGACTTCTCAACAGTGAGAGGGCTGCTAAAGGTGCAAGGATTACACAGAGATTGCTGCTCAGAAGGGACAGGTGGACAAAATTGTCCCGGCATTCCAGCCCAGCAGGTTGGGAACTTTCAGGGAACTTTCACAGAAACTGCTCTCTGCACACTTGGCTCACTGGCCCTGACAGTGGAGGCAGGCACTGAAGCTGGGAAGCAGGAAAGAGCTCTTTCCTCCCGGCAGGCACTGGTGTACTTGCCAGTGACCCACCCCTCACTGTCACTCCAGGCTGGCAGGTGGGCAGTCTCACCCAGTGCAGCTATAGGGGCGTATCAAAAAGGCTGCTCCCTGTTCCCCCCACTCACTGGCCCTGAGAGTGGGGGCAGGCACTATGACCAGGAAGCAGGAAAGAACTCTTTCCTCTGGGCAGGTACTGGAGCCACTTGCCTGTGACCCCCGCCATCACTCCAGGTGCTGGGCAGCTCTGGAGAGTAGTTTCTGGGCACTAGAGGGCACTGCCTACACAAAAGTATTATACCACATTATCCAGTAGGATTATGAAAAGGCAGAAGAACCTTGTTCAATCCAAAATCTCTCAAATACCAGAAAGGGGGCCAAGTGAAACTGAAATCAGTCTTTCAGAGACAGATTTCAAAACAAAAATCACAAACATGTTAATAGAGCTACAGAAAAATATTCAAGATCTAGGAGATGAATCAAGAGATAGACACTTTGAAAAATACAGTATCTGAAATGAAACATACAATAGAGGGATTTAAAAGCAGACTAGAAGACGTAGAGGAGAGGGTAAATGAAATTAGAGAACAGGAATACAAAGAAGCTGAGGCAGAGGGAGAAAAATGGATCTCTAGGAATGAAAGAATAATACAACTCTTAATCCAAATGGAACAATATTCACGTAATAGGGGTTTCAGAAGAAGAAGAGAGACAAAAAAGGATGAAAAGTGTCCTTGAAGAAATAATTACTGAAAACTTCTCCAATCTGGGGAAACTACTGAAGAACAAAATTCCCAGATGAGATGGCTTTACTGCTGAATTTCATCAGACACAGTATGGAAGACTTAATACCCATCCTCTTTAAAGTTTTCTAAAAAGTAGAAGAGGAAGGAATACTTCCAAACTCATTCTATGAAGCCAGCATCACTCTAATACCAAAAACAGGCAAAGACACCACAAAAAAGAAAATTACAGACAATATCCCTGATGAACACAGATACAAAAATACTCAACAAGATATTAGCAAACTGAATTGAAAAATACATTAAAAAAGCCATATATCATGATCAAGTGGGATTCATCCAGGGATGCAAGGATGGTACAATATTTGAAAATCCATTAACATCATCCACTACATCAACAAAAAGAAGGACAAAACCCACATGATCATCTCCATAGATGCGGCAAAAGCATTTGACAAAATTCAGTATCCATTCCCAATAAAAACTCTCAACAAAATGGGTATGAAGGGAAAGTACCTCAACATAATAAAGGCCATATATGATAAACCCACAGCCAACATCATACTTAACTGTGAGAAGCTGAAAGATTTTCCTTTAACATCGGGAAAAAGACAAGGATGCCCTCTCCCCACATTTATTCAACATAGTTGTGGAGATCCTAGCTATGGCAATCAGACAGCACAAATAGGTAAAGGCATCCAGATTGGTAAGGAACAAGTTAAACTGTCACTGTTTGCAGATGACATGATACTGTACATAAAAAACCCTAAAAAATCCACTGCAAAAATGCTAGATCTAGTATCTGAATTCAGCAAAGTTGCAGGATACAAAATTAACACACAGAAATCTGTTGCATTCCTATATACTAATTATGAACTAGCAGAAAGAGAAATCAGGAAAACAATTCCATTCACAACTGCATCAAAAAACCCCAAAATACCTAAGAATAAACCTAACCAAGGAAAAGATCTATGCTCTAACAACTACAAGACACTCATGAGAGAAATTAAAGATGATACCAATGAATGGAAGCATGCCCTGTGCTCATGGATAGGAAGAATTAATATTGTCAAAATGACCATCCTGCCTAAAGCAATCAACAGATTCAATGCAATCCCTATCAAAATACCAACAGCATTCTTCAGTGAACTAGAACAAATAGTTCTAAAATTCATATGGAACCACAAAAGACCCCAAATAGCCAAAGCAATCCTGAGAAGGAAGAATAAAACTGGGGGGATTATGCTCCCCAACTTCAAGCTCTACTACAAAGCCACAGTAATCAAGACACTTTGCTACTGGCACAGGAACAGAGACATAGATCTATGGGGCAGAATAAAGCGCCAAGATATAAACCCAAGCATACATATCCAATAAATACATGATAAAGGAGCCATGGATATACAGTGGGGAAATGACAGCCTTTTTAACAACTTGTGTTAGCACAACTGGACAGCCACATGTAAGAGAATGAGACTGGATTACTGTCTAACCCCACACGCAAAAGTAAACTCAAAATGCATCAAAGACTGAATGTAAATCATGAAACCATAAACCCTTAGAAGGAAACATAGGCAAAAATCTCTTGATTATAAACATGAGGAACTTTTTCCTGAACACATATCCTCAGGCAAGGGAAAGAAAAGCAAAAATGAAAAAATGGGGCTACATTAAACTCAAATTTTTCTGTATAGCAAAGGACACCATCAGCAGAACAAAAAGGCATCCTACAGTATGGGAGAATATATTCTTAAACAACATATCCAATAAGGGGGTAATATCCAAATACATAAAGAGCTTACATGCCTCTACACCCAAAAAGCAGAATCCAATAAAAAATGGGCAGAAGATATGAACAGACAATTCTCCAAAGAAGAAATTCAGATGGCCAACAGGTACATGAAAAGATGCTCCATATCGCTAATCATCAGGGAAATGCAAATTAAAACCACCATGAGATATCAAGTCACACCAATTAGGATGGCCACTATCCAGAAGACAAGGAACAATAAATTCTGACGAGGATGTGGAGAAAGGGGAAACCTCCTACACTGTTGGTGGGACTGTAAAGTAGTTCATCCATTATGGAAAGCAATATGGAGGTTCCTCAAAAAACTAAAAATCAAAGTACCATTTGACCCAGGATTTCCACTCCTAGGAATTTACCTGAAGCAAACAAGATCCCAGAGTCAAAAAGACATATGCACCCCTATGTTTATCACAGCACTATTTACAATAGCCAAGACATGGAAGCCACCTAAGTGTCCATCAGTAGATTACTGGATAAAGAAGAGTGGTACACATACACAATGGAAAATTATTCAGACATAAGAAGAAAACAAATCCTACCATTTGCAACAACATGGATGGAGCTGGGAGATATTATGCTTAATGAAATAAGCCAGGTGGAGAAAGACAAGTACCAAGTGATTTCATTCATTTGTGGAGTGTAACAACAAAGCAAATCTGAAGGAACAAAACGGTAGCAGACTCCCAGACCCCAGAAGGGACTAGCAGTTACCAAAGGGAAGGGGGTGGGATGGGTTGTTGGGGAGGGAGGGAGAAGGGGGCTAAGGGGTATTATGATTAGCACACAGAATGTAAGGGGTCAGGGGAAGGCAGTATAGTACAGAAAAGACAAGTAGTGACTCTATAGCATTTTACTATGCTGATGGACAGTGACTGCAATGTGGTGTGGGGTGAACTTGATAATATGGGTGAATGTAGTCACCACAGTGTTTACCCATTTGTTGTTTTTCTTTTGTGAAACCTTCATAAGATTGTATATCAGTGATACCTTAACAATACAAAAAGAAATATTTTCATTTTGGAAGTCCACAATTACATCAGTAATTATCTGCTCTATGGCTTACAATAGGGATTGTCCAAAGTAATTGAGAAATAATTCTTTTTTAAAAACCTTATTCACAGTGATTTTTATTAATAACATATCCTATAATATTTATTATTCATTTTTGTATTTATTCCCTAAAGTGGTTTGTTATTTGGTGTTGTTATTTGTGTTTTGCATAAATTTATTAACAGGGTGCAATTGACTTTTCTGCAAAGTAAAAAAATTTCTATTATCAGGGTTTTAAAATTCACTGGATGATTCTCTCTACTCTAGATCCTGCCTCTTCAAAAATTAAATCATGTTTAATATGCTGTCAAAAAATTTATGCCTATATTTTTCCATTTTCTGTAGAATTGCTAGCTACTTAAATTATTTCAAATCTGGTATTAACTTTCTATATTTAGCACTGTTGATGTTGTGCATCTCACTTTATTCATGTTCAAGAACTATGAGCCTAGTAAACATAATGTTCTTCATGTAATTATAGATTAATGATACCAAAAAAAAGAATGTGATAAATGCTGCTAATCTTTTTGCATACATTTTTGTTCTTCACCTAGACTTTTTGCATGACAAAAAGTTTGCAATTTAGACAAAAAAGAGAATGCTTTGAGGAGAAATATTATTAAAAACTGATGTTAATTCTTCCTTCTCAGGTTATATGCTCTTTCTGAACGCTTTCAGATTTTTCCCTTTGAGATTTTTAACATTTGGTTATAATCTGTTAAGCTGTTTTGTTGTTTTCTTTGGTATTTTGTGGACACTCACTGTCTGTGATTTCCACATTAATTCTGAGAAATTTATTTTTATTATTTCTTCAAATATTTCTTCCCATTCATTTTATTGTTTTTCCCTCTGGATTTCCTACTACATGGTTTGGTTTTTGCCATTTATATAATTCTTCTACATATCTCATTTTATTTTTCATGTCTATTTCTTTATCTTTGCTGTTGCTTTCTGGCAGCACATTTCAATCTGATCTTCCATTTTACTGATTTATTCTTCAATATTATTCTGTGATTAGCTGTGTTGTTTACTATATTTTTCATTTCTAATATTTCTCCTGGAGTCTTTAACAAATATCTTATTTACTTGTTTTATGTTGCTAATATTCTCTGTGCATGTTTGTGTGTATTTGATTTACCTGTTCTAATAATTTTCCAAATTGGACATATTTTTTAGTTTGTTGTTTTTCTTTTGTAAAGCTTGTATTTTTGAGGTGTCAAGTTATTTTCACCTGTGAGTTCATATGCCCTTGGAGATGTGAACTAGTCTGTCTGGTAATCTATTATGAAATGGCCAAAATTCAGGCCCCAGTCTGTGTTCCTCCCATAAAGTTTAAGGAAATTGCATGTGTATATTTGTTTCCTAGGGATTCTGTAATAAAGTACCATCAATTGGGTGGCTTAAAACAATGGAAATTTATTTTCCCATGGTTCCAAAGTCTAGGAGTCTGAAATCAAGGTGTTTGCAGTTCATTTCACCTGAACATTCTAGTGAAGAACTTCCCTCACTTCTTCCTGGCTTCTGGTGCATGCTAGCAATACTTAACTTCCCTTGGCTTGAATCTGTATCATTCAACTCTCTACCTCTTTCATTACATTGCCTTCTTCCTTGTAGGTCTATAAGCCTGTGTCTTCACATAGCTTTTTTAAAATGACACCAGTTGTTTGATTTAGGACCCATTCTAATCCAGTATGACCTATATCTGCAAGACTGTACTTTCAAATTCTGTCATATTCACAGGTGCCAGAGGTTAGGACTAGAACATATATTTTTTGGAGGACAGGAGTTTAATCCGCAACAACTAGTCTAAGTGTAGAGAGATTCAGACAATAGAGAACCAATACTTTTCTATTTGTAGTTTTGCCACTCTACCAGACAATTCCCATGGTCAGGCATATGCTTTAAAACTCTTTGGGAGGAGGTATTGTCCTGAGTCTTAATTAGCTTTGCAGAGAGAGAGAGAGAAGTAGAAGAATTAAAGCTTAAGACCTGCCCATTCTGTACTTCCTTATCCCGGCATGATTTTGGTGCTGCCTTGATACTACTCTGCTGATAACCTTGGGTGTAAACTATTAATCCTATGGGAATACTGATATATATTTAGGGTATATATTAATTAAAAAATAACAGAAAGCTAAGAATAAAATTTTACAGTTTTCTGAAAATATTCTTTCACTGCTTCCACTGTGTTCCTCCCTACTTTTACCCTCCCATCCTAAGTGCCCACACATAAATCAGCCTTCAGTGACCTCTAGGGATTTCTCACCAGTTTTCCTTTTTTTTTCAGAAAAAAAATGTGTTATTATTTGTTAGGAATGTTTCCCTCTACATTTGGTAAATTTTATAGCATTGATTTTGGTATTCAGAATCTTCAGGGCAATTGATAACCTTGACATCATTTTAAATCTGAAATTTAATGTTTTATTCACAGGAAGGAATACAGTTTTTACATCTACAATTCGGAAGCTAAGTAAATAATAAAATGAAACCAGCAAGACATCTGTTTGGCACTAGTAATAAATTGGCAAGTGCTCCAGAATTAATTAATAGAAAAGGACTACTTAATTCACCATTGTCTCCTAAACCAATGGAAAGACTTAGTGCAAAATTAGTACGTGATAAACTTGACCCAGTGGTCTTAAGATCTCCACCAACAGGAGAATCCATCGTAAGGTTTGCTTTGCCCATTCCATCAAGTAAGACAAAGCAGTAATAGCAGAAGGTGAATTGATCAGAAAAATTAATGAACATCTGAAGATGGTAAGACATTTGTTAGTCCCTGTGTTGGGCGTCCCCATGACCATCCCAGGTTTAGTGATTTCCTAGGAGGACTCACTGGCCTCAGCATGTAGTAGCATCGATGACTATTATTTATTACAGTGAAGGATACAAAGCAGAATCAGCAAAAGGAAAAGGAACATAGGGTGGAATCTGGAGAAAACCAGGTCCAGGCTTCCACGGTTCTTCTCTCTTTAGAGTCACACAGAGCATGCTCAATTTCTCCAATACACATTATGACAACACATGTGAAATGTCTATTGGAGAAGCTCATTAGAGACTCAGTGCCTAGGGTTTTATTGGGGGTTGGTTCTCTATGTACTTTCTGCCCAGCATGTACCAAAATTCCATTCTCCTTGAAGGAAAGCAGGTGTTCAGCATAAATCACATATTTGTACAGTTTAGGGACAGTGAGCCACTGTCAGTTAGTGAATGGTGGGAACCCTCCTGAAATCCAGTCCAAGGCCAACCTTGCAAACAGGTGCTTCTAAGGATAGACCTAAGTTCATGCCTGCTATGTGAATTCTTCTCTGCACTTTAGAAACGTTAGCTCTTAGTGTTGGGGGATAAAATTTCCCTTTCTCTGAGTTTATTTTTGCACAGTCATCCAGAATTGAATTGTAAATAGTTCAATTTACAAGTAAGAACAATGAGAAATAGTACAAATGTGAAAAGAATATAGTTTGCTAAACTTCTAAAATACAAGTTTACTCAAAGTTTGAGGGGTCAGTTTAGTGAATCCCCTTTAAAAATCTGTTATTTTCCCATCTCCATCTCTGTTTTGCCCACTCTTTTCAAAGAAGAAAGTCGAGTCAGATTTTGAGGAATACTTTGGTGGTAAGTAGAGCTGATGCTTTAATCATTCATAGACCTTTCCCTTTTAGATGTCTGTCAACACAGAAATGGAAGAGTCATAGGGCATTTCTCCATTGCTATGGAGTAGAGTCAGGACTGTTGCTCATCACTTCTTCATGATAGTATGAAATGGGGCATGAGATGGGCAATGTAAGTTTACAGTATTGGAAGAAATGAGTCTTATTGCTAAAAAGGTCCTGACATTGTTGATTAAATATCTTTTTACATTTAATATAATAATATTAAACTATGAAAGTACTCACTTTGCTTTGATTTTCTCATAGATTGTTTCTACTTTGGAAAACACTTATGGGTTTAACATTAAAAATGAAAAAAAAACAGTTGAGGAGTTAGAAGATGAAGAATTATCTTTCTCTGTAAGTAATGTGTAACTCTAACGTAGACACATTACACTGGAAAGAGTTAAGATTTTCTTTTGGAGTCAATATATGTTCTCAGAATTAATTCCCCATCCATGAAAATAGTCCTGTTAGAAAACTTGAAAGTAGTGTACTGGGTTTTTACATCCTCTCCCAACATTTATCTTAAAGTTTAATTAAGATGTATCTATATCTTAAGCCTACTTTTATTTCTGGTGCTTCTGTTTAATTTTTAAATATGGTTGGCTGTAGGTAGTAGATGTATAGTCATTACCATGTTAAGAAAGTATTCTTCTATTTCTAGTTTGCTTAATAAAAAAGCTAAAGAGGTTATTTAGTTTTAACAAATGTTTTTGTTGTACATATTGAAGTTATGTAAACATTAAGATAACTGTGTGGTTCTCCTTCAACCTATTGAGCTGAATTATTTAACGTATTTCATGATATTCAACTGTAATACACTTTACTCATAGAGTATTATTCTTCTATTTCATAATGACTTTTGTTAGTTAGGGATTAGTTTGGCTCCATGTAATAAAACACCTATGTTGAGTCTTTCAATCCATGAATATGGTATGTCTCTCCATTTATTTAGGTCTGATTTGATTTCTTTCATCAGCATTTTGTAATTTTCATCATACAGATCCTGTACAGGATTTTTTATACATTTTAAAACATTTATACATCAATGTTTCATGCTTTTGGAATGATTTTAATGGCAGTATGTTTTTTTTTTTTTTTTGAGAGGGCATCTCTCATATTTATTGATCAAATGGTTGTTAACAACAATAAAATTCAGTATAGGGGGGTCAATGCTCAATGTACAATCATTAATCCATCTCAAGCCTAATTCTCGTCAGTCTCCAATCTTCTGAAGCATAACGAACAAGTTCTTACATGGTGAACGAATTCTTACAGAGTGAATAAATTCTTACATGGTGAACAGTACAAGGGCATTCATCACAGAAACTTTCGGTTTTGATCATGCAATATGACCTATAAACCATCAGGTCAAATATGAATATTCATTTGATTTTTGTACTTGATTTATATGTTGATCTCACATTTCTCCTATTATTATTATTATTTTTATTTTTAATAAAATGCTGAAGTGGTAGGTAGATGCAAGATAAAGGTAGAAAACATAGTTTAGTGCTGTAAGAAGGCAAATATAGATGATCAGATGATCAGGTGTGTGCCTATGGACTAAGTATTAATCCAGGCTAGACAAGGGCAGCAAGACATCCACGGATGCAGAAGATTTCTCTCAAAGCAGGGGGGGTGAGGTTCTGAGCCTCACCTCTGTTGATCCCCAAATTCTCACCTGATGGCCCCCCTGCGACTGTGCTTGTCTTAGGTTGTTCCTCCCTTGAGGAATCTTACCCGTCTCTGGCTAACCAGTCATCTTCCGGGGCCATACAGGGAAATGTAAAGTTGGTAAGTGAGAGAGAAGCCATATTGTTTGCAAAGGTTAGCTTTTTACTTCTTTGCAGATTTATGCCCTGTGGCTTCTATGCCCAGCACTTGTCTCGAGGTATCTTTACCACCTGGAGGAATTATGATACTCGGTAAATTCGATATGAGGCACGAATTCTATTTAAGGGTTGTAATTAGGAAGGAAGAAGAAAAGCTATAGATGTAGCATATGAAGGAAACTTGGGAGGATTGATTATTTCTTTGACATATCTTCTTGTATAGTACCTTAAGTATGTATAGGTTTTAAACTACTAACTAATTTGCACACACATATTAACATAATAGGAATACGGTGACATAAACAAAGCAAATCTATAATTACCATCCATCTCCAGTGAAGCCAAGAAAACCATTTAGGCACCCTAGGCATTTGTGAAAATTTATCTATGATATGATGGATATTGTCCAACTGTACTTGAACCATCAGACAAATTAAAGCAGCCCATTTCTGGGATCTGTTCACATCCCATATGTTCTTTTAACCATAGATAGTCTATAGTCATGAGATTTTGGGGTGCTACAACTTGCACCCCTCCCAACTCCTGGTTGAGTTCCAACAGTACAGATCCAGTCAAATTCGTTGTCTCACTGTATGCACATGCCAGCCTAGACATCTCCCTCCTCCTTCTTATGGCAAGTCCAGGAGACGGTGGGCTGGATGCAGCCACAACCGCAGCATCGTCTGGATCCCTGTGGAGGCTTTTTGATGATCATCCCCTGGCACGAGTCCTCCAGAGAGTGCTGATGCCGGAAGCTCCTCCTCATATCGTATCTTAGTTCATTTTCTGGGTATCCAAGCTAGGCCTTGATCTTCTGCATAGAAACAAACAGACCCTTTGCCCACACTTTGACATGCCCTCTATACCACTGTGCAGAACTCATTGGAGGTCAGCACACAGTAACTGCTTTCTTTTTTTTTTTTAATTAAGAGAAAGGAATATTATCAGAAAAGAGTACCTCCATAGCTGATCATCTGACACCCTTTAAGTGATCAACATTAAGGATATTTAAAGCATGCGTTGATCTTTGATTTACCAATAGTTTTATCCTGTTAAGGAGTAATCCCCCTTTTCTTTCTTTCTTTCTTTTTTTTTTTAAAATTTTTAATCTACACTTACCTGAAGAATACTATGTTTACTATGCTCTCCCCTATATCAGGTCCCCCCTAACAACCACATTACGGTTACTGTCCATCAGCTTAGCAAAATGTGGTAGAGTCACTACTTGTCCTCTCTGTGTTGTGCAGCCCACCCTCCCCTTTCTCCCTCCCCCCCATGCATGCTAATCTTAATACCCCCTTCTTCTTCCCCCCCCTTATCCCTCCCTGCCCACCCATCCTCCCCAGTTCCTTTCCCTTTGGTACCTGTTAGTCCATTTTTGGGTTCTGTAATTCTGCTGCTGTTTTGTTCCTTCAGTTTTTCCTTTGTTCCTATACTCCTCAGATGAGTGAAATCATTTGGTATTTCTCTTTCTCCGCTTGGCTTATTTCACTGAGCATAATACTCTCCAGCTCCATCCATGTTGCTGCAAATGGTTGGATTTTTCCACTTCTTATGGCTGAGTAGTATTCCATTGTGTATATGTACCACATCTTCTTTATCCATTCATCTACAGATGGACATTTAGGTTGCTTCCAATTCTTGGCTATTGTAAATAGTGCTGCGATAAACATAGGAGTGCATCTGTCTTTCTCAAACTTGATTGCTGCGTTCTTAGGGTAAATTCCTAGGAGTGGAATTCCTGGGTCAAATGGTAGGTCTGTTTTGAGCATTTTGATGCACCTCCATACTGCTTTCCACAATGGTTGAACTAATTTACATTCCCACCAGCAGTGTAGGAGGGTTCCCCTTTCTCCACAGCCTCGCCAACATTTGTTGTTGTTTGTCTTTTGGATGGCAGCTATCCTTACTGGTGTGAGGTGATACCTCATTGTAGTTTTAATTTGCATTTCTCTGATAATTAGCGATGTGGAGCATCTTTTCATGTGTCTCTTGGCCATCTGTATTTCTTTTTTGGAGAACTGTCTGTTCAGTTCCTCTGCCCATTTTTTAATTGGGTTATTTGTTTTTTGTTTGTTGAGGCATGTGAGCTCTTTATATATTCTGGACGTCAAGCCTTTATCAGATCTGTCATTTTCAAATATATTCTCCCATACTGTAGGGTTCCTTTTTGTTCTAGGCAGTATGTTTTTAAAATCAGTTTCCACACGTTTGTTACTATCATATATAAATATGATTGCTTTATGTATCCTGACCTTATGTGTTGCAAACTTGCTTACTGTACTTTTTTCATTCTAGGAGTTTTTCTTTAGATTTATTGGGATTTTCTATATAAACAATTTTATCATCTTTATATAGGGGCAATATTATTTCTCCTGTCCAGTCTGAATACTTTTTTTTTCTTTTCTTGATTCATTGTGCAGGCTCAGGTTTCCAGAATTATATTAGTAAAAGTGAAGAGAGCAGTCAGAATAACTCATTCTGACTGCTTCTTCCAGAAAAGGGTGGAAATTCAGTTCCGATTTGTTCCACCAGCTCCACTCTGGTGGGGAAATTGGAGTGCCAATTACTACTTCCAGGCAGATGGTGGAGATTCACTCTCCACTCAGCCCTACTGACACCACCTAGTGAAGGAAATCAAGGACCAGCTTTCGCTGCCACATTATTTTTCAGGTCTGTTGACACATGTGGGTGGTGGTGCAGTGTTTTCCTTAGTATTTGAATCAAGTAGGATAGGCATTGTCTAAAAGGTTTTGTGTTATGTTAGAGATCACTTTTCACAGTCCTTTAGCTTAGGAGTTGTTTTTCTGGTCTGTGTTTATTGGCAGTTCCAGGTTGCAGGCTTTTCCAGAGGCCCATCCAATTTATATGTATATAAAAAGAAAACCCAAAGAACTCATGGTTTCCTCAAGCACTGGGAACCTTGCTTCTTTTTACCTTTCAGAATTTTCCTGTGTTGGTTTGTTGTACTTTCAGTGGTATTTTAGCTGTAGAAATGAGGATTAAAGGAATGGGCCTAGTTCATCATGGCCAGAAGTCCAAAATTATTTATCTTTGATACAGTTGTATGTTCTGATGTCTACTTTGTCTGATAACAGCTTTCTTATAATTAGTCATTGCATATTTTCTTTCAAACTTTATTTTCAAACACATCTATACTGTGTGTCTCTTTGAAATAGCATGTAGTTGAGTCTTGATTTCTAAAAAAAATTTTAATTAAGGCATTATTGATATACACTCTTATGAAGGTTTCACATGAAAAAACAATGTGGTTACTACATTTACCCATATTATCAAGTCCCCACCCATACCCCAATGCAGTCACTGTCCCAGTGTAGTAAGATGCCAGATTCACTATTTGCCTTTTCTGTGCTACACTGTTTTCCCCGTGGTCCCCCACACCATGTTTACTAACCATAATACTGCTCAATCCCATTCTCCCTCCTTCCCCACCTGCCCTCCCACAACCCTCCCCTTTGGTAACAACTAGTTCCTTCTTGGAGTCTCTGCATCTGCTGCTATTTTGTTCCTTCAGATTTGTTGTTATACTCCACAAATGAGAGAAATCATTTGGCACTTGTCTTTCTCCTCCTGGCTTATTTCACTGAGCATAATATCCTCCAGCTCCATCCATGTTGTTGCAAATGGTAGAATTTGTTTGTTTCTTATGGCTAAATAGTATTCCATTGTGTATATGTACTACCTCTTCTTTATCCATTCATTTACTGATGGACACTTCAGTTGCTCCCATATCTTGGCTATTGTAAATCGTGCTGCAATAAATATATGGGTACATATGTCTCTTTGAATCTGAGAAGGTGTATTCTTTGGGCAAATTCCAAGGAGTGGGATTCCCGAGTCAAATGGTATTTCTGTTTTTAGTTTTTTGAGGAACATCCATATTGCTTTCCGCAATGGTTGAACTAGCTTACATTCCTGCCAGCACTGTAGGAGGGTTCCCCTTTCTCCACATTATTGCCAGCATTTGTTGTTCTTAGTCTTTTGCATGCTGGCCATCCTTATTGGTGTGAGGTGATATCTCATTGTGGTAATTTGCATTTCCCTGATGATTAGTGATGTGGAGCATCTTTTCATGTGCCTGTTGGCCATCTGAATTTCTTCTTTGGAGAACTGTCTCTTCATATCCTCTGCCCATTTTTAATCGGGTTATTTGCTTTTTGGGTGTTGAGGTGTCTAAGTTCTTTATATATTTTTGGATGTTAACCCCTTCTTGGATATGTCATCTTACAAATATGTTCTGTTGCTGGTATCCTTTGCCATACGGACAATTTTTAGTTTGATGTAGTCCCATGAGTTCATTTTTGCTTTTGTTTCCCTCGCTCAAGGATATGCGTTTAGGAAGAAGTTGCTCAGGCTTATATTCATGAGATTTTTGCCTATGTTGTCTTCTGAGAGTTTTATGGTTTCATTACTTACATTCAGGTCTTTGATCCATTTTGAGTTTACTTTTGTGTATGGCATTAAACAATAAACCAGTTTCATTCTCTTGAATATAGCTATCAAGTTTTGCCAACACCAGCTGTTGAAGAGGCTGTCATTTCCACCTTTATGATTGGCTCCTTTATCATTTATTAATTGACCATATATGGTTGGGTTTATATCAGGGCACTCTAGTCTGTTCCATTGGTCTATGGGTCTGTTCTTGTGCCAGTACCAAATTGTCTTGATTACTGTTACTTTGTAGTAGAGCTTGAATTTGGGCAGCATAATCCCCCCAGCTTTATTCTTCCTTCTCAGGATTGCTTTGGCTATTCGGGGTCTTTTGTGGTTCCATATGAATTTTAGAACTATTTGCTCTAGTTCATTGAAGAATGTTGTAGGTATGTTGATAGGGATTGCATTGAATCTGAAGATTGCTTTAGGCAGGATGGCCATTTTGACAATATTAATTCTTCTTATCCATGAGCACGGGATGTGTGTCCATTTATTGGTATCTTCTCTAATTTCTCTCATGAGTGTCTTGTAGTTTTCAGAGTATAGGTCTTTAATTTTCTTGGTTAGGTTTATTCCTAGGTATTTCATTCTTTTTGATACAATTGTGAATGGAATTGTTTCCCTCATTTCTCTTTCTGCTACTTCATAATTAGTATATAGGAATGCAACAGATTTCTGTGTATTAATTTTGTATCCTGCAACTTTTCTGAATTCAGATATTAGCTCTAGTAGTTTGGGAGTGGATTCTTTAGGGTTTTTTATATACAATGTCATGGCATCTGCAAACAGTGATAGTTCAACTTGTTCTTTGCCAATCTGGATGCCTTTTATTTCTATGTGTTTTCTGGTTACTGTGGCTAATACTTCTAGAACTGTGTTGAATAAACGTGGGGAGAGTGGGCCTTCTTGTCTTGTTCCCGATCTTTAAGGAAAGGCTTTCAACTTCTCGCTATTAAGTGTGATGTTTGCTGTGGGTTTGTTATATATGGTCTTTGATATATTGAGGTACTTGCCCTCTATTCCCATTTTGTTGAGAGTTTATTATGAATGGATGTTGAATTTTGTTGAATGCTTTTTCAGCATTTATGGAGATAATCATGTGTTTTTTGTCCTTTTTGTTGATATGGTAGATGATGTTGACTGATTTTCTAATATTGTACCAACCTAGCATCCCTGGAATAAATCCTACTTGATCATAATGCATGATCTTTGATGTATTTTTTAATTCGGTTTGCTAATATTTTGTTGAATGTTTTTGCATCTGTGTTCATCAGGGATATTGGTCTGTAAGTTTCTTTTTTTGTGGTGTCTTTGCCTGATTTTGGTATTAGAGTGATGCTGGCTTCAGAGAATGTGTTTGGGAATATTCCCTCCTCTTCTACGTTTTGGAAAACTTTAAGGTGGATGGGTACTAGGTCTTCACTAAATGTTTGGTAAAATTCAGCAGTGAAGCGTCTGTTCCACCTGTTTTGTTCTTTGGTAGTTTTTTAATTCCCAGTTCAATTTCGTTGCTGGTAATTGGTCTGTTCTGATTTTCTGTTCCTTCCTGGGTAATCCTTGAAAGGTTGTATTTTTCTAGACAGTTGTCCATTTCTTCTAGGTTTTCTAGTTTGTTAGCATATAATTTTTCTTAGTATTCTCTAATAATTTTTGTATTTCTGTGGTGTCCGTAGTGACTATTCTGTTCTCATTCTGAATCTGTTTATGTGTGTAGAGACTCTTTTTTTCTAGATAAGTCTTGCTAGAGGTTTATCTATTTTGTTTATTTTCTCAAATAACCAGCTGCTGCCTTCACTGATTCTTTCTATTGTTTTATTCTTCTCAATTATATTTATTTCTGCTGTGATTTTTATTATGTCCTTCCTTCTACTGACTTCTGGCATCATTTGTTCATTATCTAGTTTCATTAATTATGAGTTTAGACTGTTCATATGGGATTGTTCTTCTTTTCTGAGGTAGGCCAGTATTGCATTATAGTTCCCTCTTGGCACAGCCTTTGCTAAATTCCACAGATTTTGCAGTGTTGAATTATTATCATCATTTGTGTGCACATATTGCTTGATCTCTGTTTTTATTTGGTTATTGATCCATTGGTTATTTAGGAGCAGGTAGTGAAGCCTTCATGTGCTTGTGGGCTTTTTCATTTTCTTTCTGTAATTTATTTCTACTTTCATACCTTTGTGGTCTGAGAAGCTGGTTGGTACAATTTCAAACTTTTTGAATTTACTGAGGCTCTTTTTGTGGCTTAGTATATGATCTGTTCTTGGAAATGTTTCATGTGGCCTTGAGAAGAAAGTGTATCCTGCTGCTTTTAGGTGTACAGTTATGTTGATGTCTGTTAGATCTATCTGTTGTAATGTGTTGCTCAATGCCTCTGTCTGCTTACTTATTTTCTGTCTGGTTGATCTGTCCTTTGGAGTGAGTGATGTGTTGAAGTCTCCTAAAATGAATGCATTGCATTCTGTTTCCCCTTCTAATGCTCTTAGTATTTGTTTCACATCTTTAGGTGCACCTGTGTTGGGTGCATAGATATTTATAATGGTTATATCCTCTTATTGGATTGACCCCTTTATCATTATGTAATGTCCTTCATTGTCTCTTGTGACTTTCTTTGTTTTGAAGTCTATTTTGTCTCATAAAAGTACTGTAACTCCTGCTTTTTTCTCCCTATTAGTTGCATGAAATATCTTTTCCCATTCCTTCACTTTTTGTCTGTGTATGTCTTTGGGTTTAAAGTGAGTCTCTTATAGGCAGCATATAGATGGGTCTTGTTTCTTAGTCCATTCAGTGACTCTATGTCATTTGATTGGTGCATTCACACCATTTATATGTAGGGTGATTATTGATAGGTATGTACTTATTGCCATTGCAGGCTTTAGATTTGTGGTTCCAATGGTTCAAGGGCAACTTCCTTACTACCTGTGAGTCTAACTTAACTCACTTAATTTGCTATTACAGATACAGTCTAAAGGTTCTTTTTATTTTTCTTGTCCATTCTTTGTATGTTAGGTATCAGATTCTGTAATCTTTGTCTGTGCCTTGACTGACTTTGAGGGTAGTTAATTTTATTTTGTGTTTGCTTAGTAAGTAATTGTTTTA
Organism: Manis javanica; assembly: GCF_040802235.1. Taxonomy (NCBI): domain Eukaryota; kingdom Metazoa; phylum Chordata; class Mammalia; order Pholidota; family Manidae; genus Manis; species Manis javanica. Next base: position 100,829,098 of record NC_133157.1, on the reverse strand, counting down.
CTTTCTTTACTGTGGTTTTATTACCTCTGGTGACAGCTTTTTAGCCTTAGGAACACCTCCCTCTATAGCAGTCCATCCAAAATACACTGTAGAGACAGTTTGTGGGAATTAAATTCTCTCAGCTTTTGCTCATCTGGAAATTGTTTAATCCCTCCTTCAAATTTAAATGATAATCTTGCTGGGTGGAGTATTCTTGGTTTGTGGCCCTTCTGCTTCATTGCATTAAATATGTCATGTCACTCCCTTCTGGCCTGTATGTTTTCTGCTGAGAAGTCTGATGATAGCCTGATGGACTTTCCTTTGTTTGTGATCTTTTTCTCTGTCTGGCTGCTTTTAATAGTCTGTCCTTATCCTTGATCCTTGCCATTTTAATTATTATATGTCTTGGTGTTGTCTTCCTTGTGTCCCTTGTGTTGGGATATCTGCATATCTCCATGGCCTGAGAGACTACTGTCTTCCCTAGATTTGGGAAGTTTTCAGCAATTACCTCTTCAAAGACACTTTTTATTCCTTTTTTTCTGTCTCTTCTTCTTCTGCTACCTCTATAATATGAATATTGTTCCATTTGGATTAGTCACACAGTTCTCTCAATATTCTTTCATTCCTAGAGATCCTTTTTTCTCTCTGTGCTTCAGCTTCTTTGTATTCCTCTTCTCTAATTTCTATTTCATTTATTGTCTCTTCCACCATATCTAATCTGCCTTTAAATCCCTCCATTGTGTTCTGTAATGATTGGATCTCAATCCTGAATTCTTTCCTGAGTTCTTGCATATTTTTCTTTACCTCCATGAGCATGTTCATGATTTTCATTTTGAAGTCTCTTTTAGGAAGATGGAAGAGTTTAGTTTCACTTAGCCTTTTCTCTAGTGTTTGTGGAATTTTGGTTTGAACTAGGTTTCTTTGATGTTTCATATTTGTGTGTGGTGCCCTTTATTTCCCAGAAGCTCTAGTCTCTGGAGCTGCTCAGCCCCTGGAGCAACATCAGGGGTCACAGTGGAGTGATATTGTTGCCTCGGGAGAGCAAAGAGCTGTTTCCTGCTTTCTGGCTGCTATGCTTGCCTCCACTGTCAAAACCATTGGGCTGAACACACAGGTGTAAGCCTCTGTGGTTTGTGTTTGTAGCTGCCGTATGCAGGGCTTCCCTCTGGCTTGCCTGACACCAGGGCAGGGGCTGCCAGTTTGCGAGCCAGGTGCAGTCTGGCCAGGAGGAAGGCACAGCAGGCTGCATATCATGGTGGGGGGCCTTGGAGTTGCATAGCCAGCCAGGGGCATGGAGTGCCTGATGCTCCTGAAAATTCCCAACCTGCCAGGCAGTGTGTGCCCAGACAATTTTGTCTACCTGTCATTTCTCCTTAGCAGTAAGCTGTGTGCAGTCCTTGCCCCTTTAGCAGCCCTTTCACTGTTAGTAAGTCTCTGAGACTGCCTGCCTTTCTTTGTCCCAGAGCAGCCAGATATGGATCACTATTTTCCACAAGCAGCTGGAATCTCAGTCTCTTCATGTATTCCACCTATTTTAGCTTTCCAACCCCACTAAATCACCAGAGCACCATGCAATATAGGTTTGTGCTTCCAGAGCATATCTCCAGGGCTAGGTATTCAGCAGTCCCAGGCCTCCACTCCCTCCCTGATCCATTTCTCTTCCTCCCGCTGGTGAGCTGGGGTGGGGGAAGGGCTTGGATCCCCCTGGATCGTGATCATGGTTTTGGTGTGTTACCTTGTTCCGAGAGGTCTGTTCTTTTCTCTAGGTGCATGCAGTCTGGCACAGCCTTCTTTCCTATTGCTCTTTCAGGATTAGTTGTATTAATTATATTTTCATTTTATGTATAGTTTTAGGAAGAGGCCTCTGTCTCACCTCTCATGCCACCATCTTTAATCCCAACTCTGAATCTGTAATTTTTAAATTAGATCTCAAGCTTTTTAGATTACATTTAGAAGAACATTGAAAACTGCGGTATAATGTTTTGTTTTCTAAAGAATTCTTGCCCTTTCTTTTCTCACATTTGGTTTGATAGACGAGTAATTCTCATTTCTCTAAAAATGAGTTGATTAGAAACTGATATCTGCATTTAATTAGGCTAAATTATTGTTTGATTTGTCTAATCTGCAATCTCACCTATTGCTGCTTCCCCTGAGGGGCTGATTTGATTTTTCCAGTATTTTTGCTGGCAGTAATTTGGACTTCAATTTTAAATACTTTTGGTTTACATTTTGGTTCATCTCTGGCAGAGCTATAAAATACAATTCCACAAGCACATGCAGCATGAGAGATTTCTCTTCTCTTTAGCTCTTGTAACTCTGGGGAGGTGAAATCTTGGGGCAAAATACCTTTGAAACTGAAGTCAGTCAAAGGGAGAAATAAAGTTTAAGAAACATTTATTCCGTAGAAGCAGCTGTCCTGTATCTTTTTTGACCTGGCTTGCACAGCAGAGTAAAAAACTCCACTGTACCTCCCTGGTCCCTCACTGACCCTTGTAATTACTTGTGGATATGGAGATGGACTACTACTCTCTACCCCTTGTAAATACCTATTGATATGGAGATGAACTGGAGCCAGGCAAGAGATTCTGGAAATATTGCAATTTACCCACACTGCACTTTTTTATAGTTATGTATTTGCCCCCACAGTGAAACTGCAAAGCATTATCTTTGTCCCAAAAATCTCTCTTGTAAACCCTTTGCAGTCAGTTCTGTTCTCTTACCCTGGCCCCTGACAACCACTGATCTATCACTATAGTTTTGCTTTTTCTAGAGTTTCATATGAATAAAATCATACAGAATGTAGTCTTTTTCATCTAGCTTCCACTCCACCATTATAATGTTTTTGAGATTCATCCATGTTGTTCTGTGTATCAGTAGTTTGTTCATTTTATTGTGAAGAGTATTTCATTGTGTGGGTTGTTGGATCCTATAGCTATTTTGGCTATTTTGAATGAAACTTCTATGAACATTTTTATATGTCTTTGTGTGATAATTACTTAGGAATATGATTGGTGGGTTATATATATATATATATATATCATAACTGAAAATATGTTTAACTTTATGAGCAATTGCTAAACATGGCAGGACCATGTTGTGTTGTGTTCTTACCATCTTTGTATGAGTTCCAGTGTTCCCATATCCTTTCCAAAATTGGTATTGCCAGTCTTTCTAATTTTGGCTATTCCAAAATGGAGGTATTTTGGCCTCTTTTTCAGCCACGTTATGGCAAATTGAGTTTGATGGGAGAAAAATGGGTGGGTTGAGTGACTTGCTTCAGGAGCTCTTCCTTATTCCAGTTAATCTGCTAGTCTGAATGGCTGTAAAACACTCATCTGATTTTTCTTCATCCTTTGAATTCTGTTATTGAATGGCAGGTCTGTCTTGTGACTGTGCACAGTAGAACAAGTACTGTTCTCTGTCTAGTGCTCCCCCATCAGGTATGGATATGTCCTTGGTTCCTTGCTCGTTAACATAGAGTTCTTCTGTGCAATTCAAGCCATTAGATTTCCCTTGTGTTCTCTCCTTTTCATAATCTGCAAAGAAAAGTTATAATTATTTCATTTTATGCATTTTTTCTTTATAGGATGTTAATACTGAAGTGAAGGCCTTCCATTTTTTTGTACATTTCTGCCCCCTTTTAAGGATTTTTTTCAGAATTTCTGCCCAACAACTTGTTTTTTTCTCTTTGGCCTGATTGTACATAGCTACCCTTATTGGTAAGGGAGTCTGGGAAACTTATTATTAGCTATGTACATTGCCATCTGGAAGAAATTTGAGGTCCTTTTAGTAAGGAAGTTAAAAATCAATATAAGGTAGGTAACTAGTAGCCTCTATTATAATGATATTCTACTTATCTCACAACACTACTATTGTCATAATTTTTTATTGTTTCAATATCCATGAGGAAGATCTTTCCATAATCTGCATCTCTCTTCACAGAATTTCTTTCCTCCAGTGATCATGTCTTCTACCTCAACCACTAGCTGACAAAATAATATTCTCTACTCCTTGTTGTTACTGATAACTATAATTTTCCCATTATTTAAATTTCAGTTATCCAAATCTCTGGCCACTGTCTTCTAGCTTTCCTAATATTCTGTCACCAAAAGTCTTTTGATTCCATTGGGAACTCTAATCCATGGGTCCTACTGTCTTTTATTGTACTAAATCCTCCAGGCAGTCTTACCTAGCTCAGTTTTCATGGTCCATTATTAATATTGTTCCCCTGCATTGTACTTAACTCCCTTGCTTTATTGGTCTTATTTTGTTGATCTGCAGCCCTGATCATATCAATCTCCATTATCTCATCTCTGTATTTGTGGCACCTGAGTGTGGGTAGAAGAAATCCACAAGTACACTAATGGTTTCACTTTATATTGTGATTAGTAACTCTGGTACATGCATTTTCCCACTCTCCTGAATGACTACTTCAATTTTCCTCCCTCTCTCCTATATGATTTCAGGTCTTTACATGGCAAAAAAGTATATTAATATGCTTAAAATGTAATGTTGAATCATGGAGAATATTCCATGACAATCCTAACTGTATGTAAGCATCTGAGATTTGTTTATCATGGGTCAAGTGTCTGATAAAAAGACCACTGCTCTACTAGAAGAGATGGGGTCACTGACATTTTAATCCGTAACTGTTTTTTTTCCTCAAAATTTTCTATTGTCCATTAAGTGAGCATGAAAAACTGTAGCTCTTGGTAAGTGTACTTATAATTAGAAGCCATAATTAGCATTCATTTTCTAACACTAAGAGATATTTATTACATACACTAAATAGCCACCTGTTTTTGGCCACCCCTACATTTCAGGAGTCTAATTCTTGGATTCTTGATTTTCTGCAACAGTGTAGAGAATGACAGTGAGACATAACTGGGTATATGTTATTAATGAGCATTCCTCACAATATACTATCTTCCATGCTTTCTTTCTGGGAGAATTTGCTAGTGAAGCATTTGGAGCATTGTTTCTTGTCTTACGTGTTTGAAGGGACATGAATTAACCACACAAAAATATTTTTAAAAGCATTTAAATATGCTAAAATATATAGGGATATGCATATGGATTCTGAAACAGTTAAAGTTACAAAATTACTTTGTTTTGTTATTGTTTTCAAAAGGCTGGGGATGATCTGAATTCATTCTTGATATGTTGTTCACAATTTGCAGCTCGGTTAGAAGAAGCAGTTAAGGAGGAACATAATGTACGTATTCTGCTAAACTGCCAACTATAAAATGTTACCTGATATATTAGTATTTTTAATTATTAGTAATCAGCAATGCTAGTAATAAATTAATAATTAAACAGAAATATTAACTATATCAATTGCATTAATAAAACATAAACATTAGTTATATTGATAATAAAATTATTAATAATTACAATTAATTTTTACCAACAATTTTAGTAATGAAATATTTTGTTTTATTGGTTATTTGAACTTGAATGTGATAATCCATTCAGCAATATTAGTCTAGATACAAGGCATAGGCATTAAGACCTGTGAATATTAAGTACAGTATCAACTAGGTATTAGTATTTTCATATGTAGTATTCATATTGTACTGTTTTTTCTAAGTATATATAAAGTATCTAGTTAATGAAAGTTTAAAAAATAGTCATGCAAAAAGAAAAAATCACCACAATCTTATTTCCCTTGAGATAACCAATTATTGTTAACATATTTTTTTTTGCCTTCCTGCTTTTCCATAGCTTATATATATTATTTTTAAAAAATGACATAATATTGTACACACTATTTGGTAATGCATTTTTTAGAATTTCAAAAAATAACATTTATTTAATTTTATCTGAATATAAAAGTATTATTGTGAAACATTTTGAAAAAGTGGAAAAGCACATAGGAAAACAAATTACCTGTAATCTAAATCTAATATATAAGCACCAATAACATTTTTTTTTTTTGAGAGGGCTTCTCTCATATTTATTGATCAAATGGTTGTTAACAAAAATAAAATTCTGTATAGGGGGGTCAATGCTCAATGCACAGTCATTAATCCATCTCAAGCCTAATTCTCGTCAGTCTCCAATCTTCTGAAGCATAACCAACAAGTTCTTACATGGTGAACGAATTCTTACATAGTGAATAAATTCTTACATGGTGAACAGTACAAGGGCATTCATCACAGAAACTTTCAGTTTTGATCACGCATTATGAACTAAACATTCAGGTCAAATATGAATATTTGTTTGATTTTTATACTTGATTTATATGTGGATCCCACATTTCTCCCTTTATTATTATTATTATTTTTATTTTTAATAAAATGCTGAAGTGGTAGGTAGATGCAAAATAAAGGTAGAAAACATAGTTTAGTGCTGTAAGAGAGCAAATGCAGATGATCAGGTGTGTGTCTATGGACTAAGTATTAATCCAAGCAAGACAAGGGCAGCAAAACATCCACGGATGCAGAAGATTTCTCTCAAAACGGGGGGCGGGGGTGAGGTTCTGAGCCTCACCTCTGTTGATCCACAATTTCTCACCTGATGGCCCCCCTGCGACTGTGCCTTTCTTAGGTTGTTCCTCCCTTGAGGAATCTTACCCATCTCTGGCTAACCAGTCATCTTCTGGGGCCATACAGGGAAATGTAAAGTTGGTAAGTGAGAGAGAAGCCATATTGTTTGAAACGGTTAGCTTTTTACTTCTTTGCAGATTTATGCCCTGTGGCTTCTATGCCCAGCACTTGTCTCAAGGTATCTTTACCACCTGGAGGAATTAATGATACTAGGTAAATTCGATATGAGGCACGAATTCTATTTAAGGGTTGTAATTAGGAAGGAAGAAGAAAAGCTATAGATGTAGCATATGGAAGAAAACATGGGAGGATTGATTATTTCTTTGACATATCTTCTTGTAGAGTAACTTAAGCATGTATAGGTTTTAAACTACTAACTTGCACTCACATATTAACATAATAGGAATACGGTGACATAAACAAAGCAAATCTATAATTACCATCCATCTCCAGTGAAGCCAAGAAAACCACTTAGGCACCCTAGGCATTTGTGAAAATTTGTCTATGATATGATGGATATTGTCCAACTGTACTTGAACAGTCTGAGAGAAATCAGACAAATTAAAGCAACCCATTTCTGGGATCTGTTCACATCCCATATGTTCTTTTAACCGTAGATAGTCTATAGTCATAAGATTTTGGAGTGCTACAACTTGCACCTCTCCCAACTCCTGGTTGAGTTCCAACAGTACAGATCCGGTCAAATTTGTTGTCTCACTGTATGCACATGCCAGCCTAGACATCTCCGTCCTCATTCCAATGGCAAGTACAGGAAATGGTGGGGTGGATGCAGCCACAACCGCATCATCCTCCGGATCCCTGTGGAGGCTTTTTGATGATCATCCCCCGGCACAAGTCCTCTAGAGAGTGCTGATGCTGGAAGCTTCTCCTCATATCGTATCTTAGTTCATTTTCTGGGTAGCCAAGCTAGGCCTTGATCTTCTGCATAGAAACAAACAGACCCTTTGCCCACACTTTGACATGCCGTCTATACCACTGTGTAGAACTCATTGGAGGTCAGCACACAGGAACTGCTTTTTTTTTTTTTTTTTATTAAGAGAAAGGAATATTATCAGAAAAGAGTACCTCCATAGCTGATCATCTGACACCCTTTAAGTGATCAACATTAAGGATATTTAAAGCATGTGTTGATCTTTGATTTACCAATAGTTTTATCCTATCAAGGAGTAATCCCCCTTTTCTTTCTTTCTTTCTTTTTTTTTTTTTAATCTTTAATCTACACTTACATGAAGAATACTATGTTTGCTATGCTCTCCCCTATATCAGGTCCCCCCTAAAAACCACATTACGGTTACTGTCCATCAGCTTAGCAAAATGTTGTAGAATCACTACTTGTCTTCTCTGTGTTGTACAGCCCACCCTCCCCTTTCTCCCTCCCCCCCATGCATGCTACTCTTAATACCCCCCTTCTTCTTCCCCCTCCCCTTATCCCTCCCTGCCCACCTATCTTCCCCAGTTCCTTTCCCTTTGGTACCTGTTAGTCCATTTTTGGGTTCTGTAATTCTGCTGCTGTTTTGTTCCTTCAGTTTTTCCTTTGTTCTTATACTCCTCAGATGAGTGAAATCATTTGGTATTTCTCTTTCTCTGCTTGGCTTATTTCACTGAGCATAATACTCTCCAGCTCCATCCATGTTGCTGCAAGTGGTTGGATTTTTCCACTTCTTATGGCTGAGTAGTATTCCATTGTGTATATGTACCACATCTTCTTTATCCATTCATCTACTGATGGACATTTAGGTTGCTTCCAATTCTTGGCTATTGTAAATAGTGCTGCGATAAACATAGGGGTGCATCTGTCTTTCTCAAACTTGATTGCTGCGTTCTTAGGGTAAATTCCTAGGAGTGGAATTCCTGGGTCAAATGGTAGGTCTGTTTTGAGCATTTTGATGAACCTCCATACTGCTTTCCACAATGGTTGAACTAACTTACATTCCCACCAGCAGTGTAGGAGGGTTCCCCTTTCTCCACAGCCTTGCCAACATTTGTTGTTGTTTGTCTTTTGGATGGCAGCTGTCCTTACTGGAAGCACCAATAACATTTTAGAATTTATTTTCTAGTGTTTTGCTGTGAAGAAAATATATACCTCAACCACTAGCTGACAAGATAATATCCTCTACTCCTTGTTGTTACTGATAACTGTAATTTTCCCATTATTTAAATTTCAGTTATCACATTTTATTTACATTGATGTATTCTTTTCTTCTAACTTTTTTATTGTAATAAATACACATACCATAAAACTAACCATCTTAACCATTTTTTAAGTATATATTTAAATTGTTATGCAACCATCATAACCAGGTGTTGGTTGCAAAACAACCGTCTCAGAACTCTTCATATGCATTAAACAATAAGTCCCAATGACCGGCTTCTCCTAGTCTCTGGGAACCAGTATTGTACTTTCTGTTACTATGAATTTGGCATTTTTCTTTTTTAAGATCCACATGTAACAAAACATGCAATATATGTCTGTGTTATTTCACTTTGCATAATGTCTTCCAGATTCATTCATGTTGTCACAAATGGCAGGACATTCTTTTTTATGGCTGAATAATCAAACATATGTATCACAATTTCTTTATCCTTTCACCTGTCAGTGGATACTGAAGTTTCCATATCTTAGCTACTGTGAATAATACTACAATGAACCTGGGAACACAGATACCTCTTTGATATACTAATTTTGTTCCTTTGGATATATACCCAGAAATAGATTGCTAGCTCATATGGTAGTTTTATTTTAAAATTTTTTAGGAACCTCTATAGTTATTGTACCAATCTACCTTCCCACCCATAGAATACAAGTGTTCCCCTTTCTCCATATCCTTGCAAACACTTGTTTTCTTTTATTTTTGATGATAGCTATTCTAACAGGTATGTGGTAATGTTTCATTGTGGTTTTGAATCCCATTTCCCTGCTGATTAGTGATGTTGAACACTTGTTCATGTACTTGTTGGCTATTGTATGTCTTTTTTGGGAAAATGTCCATTCAGGTCCTTTGCCCAATTTTTAGTCAAGTATTTGCCTGTTTTTTTTTCTGTTACATTTTATTAGTTGCTTATGTTGCTTATTTATTTTGTATTAGTTGCTTATGTTGCTTATTTATGTATGTCTTGCAAAAATTCTCTCTCTTTTCATAGATTGCCTTTTCATTTTGTTGACTGTTTGCTGTACTTTTTAGTTTGGTGTGGTCCCACTTGTTTATTTTTGCTTTTTTCAAGCCAGTACTTTTGATGTCCTGTCTAACAAATCCAATGTCCTGAAGCTTTTCTCTTGTTTTCTTCTAGGAGGTTAAGAGGTTTAGATCTTATATTTAGTCATGAATGCATTCTGAATTAATTTTTGTACATGCTGTAAAAGAAGGATCCAACATTATTCTTTTACATGCACATATCCAGTTTTCCCAGCACAGTTTATTGAAGAAATTGTTCTTTCCCCATTGTGTTTTCTTAGTAGCCTGGTTGAAATTCATTTTGCCATATATATGTAGGGTTTTATGTCTGGGATGTCAATTCTGTTCCATTAGTCTGTTTATCTATCTTTATATTATTTTTCAAAATTGAGATGTAATTGACATATAACACTGTATTAGTTTTAGGTGTACATATGTATGTACTATTATGCCAGCATGGCACTTTCTTAATTGCTGTTGCTCTGTAGTTTATTTTGAAATCAGGATGTTTGGGACCTCCAAATATGTTTTTCTTTTGTAAGACTGTTTTGGCTCGTTGGGGTCCCTTAAAATTCCATATGAATTTTAGTATTTTTTTATTGTATTTTTGTAAAAAATATCACTGGGACTTTGATAGGGATTGCATTGAATCTGTAGTTTGCCTTGAATCATATGAACATTTTAGCAATATTAAATTTTCCAATCCTTGAGTATGGGCTATTTTTCTGTGATTTTTTTTTAGTTCTACTTCTAGCTTCTGAATGTGGTGGTATTGAAATCTCTTGCTGTTATTGTGTTGCTGTCTATTTCTCCTTTGAGTTGTCAGTGTTGCTTCATATATTTGGGTGGTCTAATGTTAGATCATATGTATTTATAATTCTTATATCTCACTGGTAAATTGACCCTTTTATCACCATATGAAGTCTCCTAAAATGAATGCATTGCATTCTGTTTCTCCTTCTAATACTGTTAGTATTTGTTTTACACATGTAGGTGCTCCTATGTTGGGCGCATAGATATTTATAATCATTATATCTTCTTGTTGGATTGGCCCCTTAATAATTATGTAATGTCTTTCTGTATCTCTTGTGACTTTCTTTGTTTTGAAGTATTTTTTCTGATACAAGTACTTCAACTCCTGCTTTTTTCTGCCTATTAGTTGCATGAAATATCTTTTTCCATCCCTTCACTTTTATTCTGTGTATGTCTTTGGGTTTAAAGTGAGTCTTTTGTATGCAGCATATATATGGGTCTTGTTTTTTATCCATTCAGTGACTCTATGTCATTTGATTGGTGCATTCAGTTCATTTACATTTAGGGTAATTATCAATAGGCATGTACTTATTGCCATTGCAGGCTTTAGATTCATTGTTACCAGAGGTTTAAGGTTAACTTTCTTACTATATAAGAGTCTAACTTAACTCACTTAATATGCTATTACAAACACAATCTAAAGGTTCTTTTCTTCTCCTCCTTTTTCTTCCTTCTCCATTCTTTATATATTAGGTTTCATATTCTGTACTCTTTGTTTATCCCTTGACTGACTTTGGGGATAGTTGATTTAATTTTGTGTTTGCTCAGTAATTAACTGTTCTACTTTCTTTACTGTGGTTTTATAACCTCTGATGACAGCTATTAAACCTTAGGAACACTTCCATCTATAGCAGTCACTCCAAAATACACTGTAGAGAAAAATGGTTTGTGGGAGGTAAATTCTCTCAGCTTTTGCTTATCTGGAAATTGTTTAATCACTCCTTCAAATTTAAATGATAATCTTGCCAGGTAAAGTATTCTCTGTTTGAGGCCCTTCTGCTTCATTGCATTAAATATGTCATGCCACTCCCTTCTGGTCTGTAAGGTTTCTGCTGAGAAGTCTGATGATAGTCTGATGGGCTTTCCTTTGTATGTGATCTTATTTCTCTCTCTGGCTGCTTTTAATAGCCTGTCTTTATCCTTGATCTTTGCCATTTTAATCACTATATGTCTTGGTGTTGTCTTCCTTGTGTCCCTTGTGTTGGGAGATCTGTGCACCTCCATGGCCTGAGAAACTATCTCCTTCTGCAGATTGGGGAAGTTTTCAGCAACTACCTCCTCAAAGACACTTCCTATCCATTTTTCTCTCTCTTCTTCTTCTGGTATCCCTATAATGTGAATATTGTTCCTTTTGGATTGGTCACACAGTTCTCTCAATATTCTTTCATTCCTAGACATTCTCTTTTCTCTCTGTGCCTCAGCTTCTTTGTATTCCTCTTCTTTAATTTCTATTTCACTTATTGTCTCCTCCACCATAAGTAATTTGATTTTAATATCCTCCATTGTGCTCTTCAATGATTGGATCTCTGACCAGAATTCATTCCTGAGTTCTTGAATATTTTTATGTACCTCCATGAGCATGTTAATGATTTTTACTTTGAAATCCCTTTCGGGAAGATTCATGAGGTCGATTTCATTTGAATCTTTCTCCTGTGTTGTATTCATAATTTTACTTTGAACCAGGTTTCTTTGGCATTTCATATTTGTATATTGCACCCTCTAGTGCCCAGAAGCTCTCCTCTCAGGAGCTGCTCAGCCCCTGAAGCAATGTTGGGAGGTTGCAGGGGAGTGGTAATGGTGCCTGGGGGCAGGAAAGAGCTGTTTCCTGCTTCCTGGCTGTTATGCCTGCCTCCACTTCCTGAACCAGTTGGCCAAGCACACAGGTATAAGCCTCTATGCTTTGTGTTTGTGGTTGCTGTAGACTGGGCTTCCCTCTGGCTGGCCTAATGCCAGGGTAGGGTTGTTCGGTTTGAGAGCCAGGTGGGGCTGGCTGGGAGAAAGGTGTAGTAAGCTGCATATCACAGAGGGGGGCCTTTGAGCTGTGTAGCCATCCAGGGAGCTGGAGTGCCTGAAGATTGAGAAAGTTCCCAACCTGCCAGGCAGAGTGCACCTGAACAATTTTGTCTACCTGTCCTTTCTCCTGATCAGTAAGCTCTGTGTAACCCTTTCCCCTTTAGCAGCCCTCGTGCTCTTAGGAAGCCTCTCAGATTGACCACTTTTGTTTTGTCCCAGAGCAGCCGGATATGGATCCCTGCTTTCCACAAGTGGCTGGAATCTCAGTCTCTACAGGTATTCTGCCTGTCTTAGCTTTCCAACCCCCTAATCACAAGAGTACCATGAAAGCACCATGAAATGTAGATTTGTGCTCCCAGAGCAGGTCTCTGGAGTTAGATATTCAGCAGTCCCAGGCCTTTACTCCCTCCCCACTCCATTTCTTTTCCTCCTGCCAGTGAGATGGGGTGGGGTAAGGGCTTTTGTCCCTCCAGGCCACAGCTTTGATATGTTACCCTGTTCTCTGAAGTTTATTCTTTTCTCCAGGTGTATGCAGTTTTGTGCAGCCCTTTTTCCTGTTGCTCCTACAGGATTAGTCGTATTAATTATATTTTCATATTATATGCAGTTTTAGGAAGAAACCTGTCTCACCTCTCATGCTGCCATCTTTAATCCTCTCTTTTGAGGCTTTTTTTTTTTGATATCATGTGTCATGGTTCCTTTTCCTATCTTGTTATTTTGTTGTTGGGTTTTGGCATGTGGAGAATCAACCAATTCTCCCATACTTTGTGTTCTGATTTTCTGCAAAAGGGCTTTCTTTATTCAGTCTGCCTGGGTTCTAGAGATCTCTCAAACCTCCTCTGGTTTCTGTGCATATAATCTATTAAATCTAGGACTTCTCTCTGGATCTATGCATATAATCTGTTAAAAGAAGTTTGTAAGTTCCTACCAAGGCACCCCCTAGTGTCTTCCAGTAATACTACACCCTCTCTGGGGCTGTGGTAAAGCACAGTAGTGGAGTTCCACCTAGTGTGTGTGTATGGTACTATAGATTCTGGAGCATGGTTTGTGGTTTGTTCTCAGAGGTCCTCAACCTGGCACTCTTTTCCTTTCAGTAGTTGGATAGAGTCAATAGAGAAATCAGTCTTTTGGGCAGTCTTCCTCATCCCCCAACCACAACCCCTGCTCCAAAAGTCAGCATGTTGGATGTGTGTTCTACTCTTTTCCATCCCCAAGGAGAAGACAAGAGTTGGGGATTCCCTCCCCACTGTACTTCAGTATGTGGGTAAGGAGGAGCTCTGGTGAGTTAATGTTAAAGAATCAAAATTTTTCCTACTAGGCTTCAATAAGGCTGACTTTGCCCTTGCCTGGGGTATGGGACCCTTTTAATTGGTTTCTGTATTTCTTATAGAAGCACTTGGTTCATTTGATGTTAAATACTGTTTTTATTGGAGAAGGAGAACTTGGGATTATTTGTCATCTTGCTGATGAAGCCTTGTTTCTTTTTAATGGGAAATATTATTGGAAATCAAGATCTGATACTTAATTGTGCCCATTGATCCTGGAGTGTCTTTGCTTCTATGCTCATTCAGCAGGCAGAACTAGGAAGTGTATTCAAGTATGTACACATATACATATACATGTGCATATAGTTCACACACACATATTCCTGCTTATATATGCATGCATATATACATACACAAACATATTTAGAAATCTAGAGTTCTCATAGAACACCTTTAATTCCAGTCTCTTACCTCAGGGCTTGTTCTTGTCTTCCTCCATTTCATATATGTATATTCTTTCTTCCATAGTGAGAATCCTAACTCAGCATCAACTCATTTATATTTTCGGTCAATCCTGTAATAATTCTAACATTGTTTAAGAATTTCTTGAAAGGCGGAGCCAACATGGTGACATGAGTAGGACAGTGGGAATCTCCTCCCAAAAACATATATATTTTTGAAAATACAACAAATACAACTAATCCTAAAAGAGAGACCAGAAGACACAGGACAACAGCCAGATGACATCCACACATGCGAGAGCCCACCGCCTGGTGAAAGGGGTAAGATATAACCCCCAGCCTGGTGGGACGCGAGCACACCTCCCCCCAGCTTCCGGCAGGAGGGAGAGGGAGCCCAGGACTGCTAAACACCCAGCCCCAGCCACCCGCACCAGAGCGCAGACACAGTGCACACGTGGAGGGCTGAAAACTAGGGAAATAGGGCAGCAAGACCTCTGAGTGGGTTCCAAAGCTGATGCCCCTGTGACAAAGAAAAGTGAGTGCTTTTTGAAAGTCTTAAAGGGACAGGGACATAACAGCTGGACGGATACAACAAAGGTCACAACCCAGTGGCTGGAAATTACAGGGAAAACCAGGCACACTAACCCCCTGGGCAACAGCTCTGAGACCCCTCATGGAGGTAAACAGCCAAACAGCCCCCCAGGTCCATTACCCCTCCAGGCGCTGTGAAAGCAGAGAAACAGCCTAAGGCAGACTCTGCCCACAGAAAGGGAAATTCCTCCATATTAGCCCCGCAAGACACAAAGACCCAGTCTACATGCAATTACCCAACAGAAGCCACTAGGGGTCGCAGTTGTCCCAGTAAAGAAAGGCCAGTAGCAAGTGAAAAGTTTGGCCCTCCCAGCTGACAGTCAATAGCACCTGTCAACATGAAAAGGCAAAAAGTATGATCCAGACAAGACTAACCCAGACAGCTTCGGCATCTGCTACATCTTCCCCTGAAAAGGAACCTGGGGAGATAGATTTAACCAGTCTTCCTGAAAAAGAATTCAAAACAAAAGTGATAACCATCCTGATGGACTTGAAGAGAAATATGCAAGAACTAAGGAAGGAGAATACATAAATAAAACAAGCTCTGCAAGGACTTCAAAACAGAAAGGACGAGATGCAAGAAACCATTAATGGACTAGAAAAAAGAGAACAGGAATGCAAAGAAGCTGATGCAGAGAGAGATAAAAGGATCTCCAGGAATGAAAGAATTCTAAGAGAGCTGAGTGACCAATCAAAATGGAACAATATCTGCATTATAGGGATACCAGAAGAAGAAGAGAGAAAAAGGGATAGAAAGTGTCTTTGAAGAAAGAAATGCTGAAAACTTCCCCAAACTAGGGGAGGAAATGGCCTCTCAGACCATGGAGGTACACAGAACTCCCATGACAAGGGATCCAAGGAGGGCAACACCAAGACACATAATAATTAAAATGGCAAAGATCAAAAACAAGGGCAAAGTATTAAAGGCAGCCAGGGAGAAAAAAAAGGTTACCTACAAAGGAAAACCCATCAGGCTATCATCAGATTTCTCAACAGAAACCCTACAGGCCAGAAGAGAATGGCATGATATACTTAATGCAATGAAACAGTAGGGCCTCAAACCAAGACTACTGTATCGAGCATGATTATCATTTAAATATGAAGAAGGGATTAAACAATTCCCAGACAAGCAAAAGTTGAGGGAATTTGCCTCCCACAAACCACCTCTACAGGACATCCTACAGGGACTGCTCTAGATGGGAGCACTCCTAATAAGAGCACAGAATAAAACACTCAACATATGAAGAAGGGAGGAGGAGGAATAAGAAGGGAGAGAAATAAAGAATCATCAGACTGTGTTTATAATAGCTCAACAAGCGAGTTAAGTTAGACAGTAAGATAGTAAAGAAGCTAACCCTGAACCTTTGGTAACCACAAACTTAAAGCCTGCAATGGCAATAAGTTCATACCTCTCAGTAATCACCCTAAATGTAAATGGACTGAATGCACCAATCAAAAGACACAGAGTAATAGAATGGATAAAAAAGCAAGATCCATCCATATGCTGCTTACAAGAGACTCACCTCAAACCCAAAGACATGCACAGACTTAAAGTGAAGGGATGGAAAAAGATATTTCATGCAAACAACAGAGAGAAGAAAGCAGGTGTTGCAATTCTGGTATGAGACAAAACAGACTTCAAAATAAAGTAACAAAAGATAAAGAAGGACATTACATAATGATAAAGGGCTCAGTCCAACAAGAGGATATAACCATTATAAATATATATGCACCCAATACAGGAGCACCAACATATCTGAAACAAATACTAACAGAACTGAAGGAGGAAATAGAGTGCAATGCATTCATTCTGGGAGACTTCAACACACCACTCACTCCAAAGGACAGATCCACCAGACAGAAAATAACTAAGGACACAGAGGCACTGAAAAACACACTAGAACAGATGGACCTAATAGACATCTACAGAACTCTACACCCAAAAGCAACAGGATACACATTCTTCTCAAGTGCACATGGAACATTTTCCAGAAAAGACCACATACTAGGCCACAAAAACAGCCTCAGTAAATTCCAAAAGATTGAAATCCTACCAACCAACTTTTCAGACCACAAAGGCATAAAACTAGAAATAAACTGTACAACAAAAGCAAAAAGGCTCACAAACACATGGAGGCTTAACAACATGCTCCTAACTAATCAATGGATCAATGACCAAATCAAAATGGAAATCCAGCAATATGTAGAAACAAATGACAACAACAACACAAAGCCCCAACTACTGTGGGATGCAGCAAAAGCAGTCTTAAGAGGAAAGTATATACCAATCCAGGCATATTTAAAGAAGGAAGAACAATCCCAAATGAATGGTCTAATGTCACAATTATAGAAATTGGAAAAAGAAGAACAAATGATGCCTAAGGTCAGCTGAAGGAGGGACATAATAAAGATCAGAGAAGAAATAAATAAAATTGAGAAGAATGAAACAATCGCAAAAATCAATGAAAACAAGAGCTGGTTCTTCAAGAAAATAAACAAAATACATAAGCCTCTAGACAGACTTATTAAGTAGAAAAGAGAGACAACACAAATCAACAGTATCAGAAATGAGAAAGGAAAAATCATGACGGACCCCACAGAAATACAAAGAATTATTAGTGAGTACTATGAAAACCTATATGCTAACAAGCTGGGAAACCTAGGAGAAATGGACAACTTCCTAGAAAAATACAACCTTCCAAGACTGACCCAGAAAGAAACAGAAAATTTAAACAGACCAATTACCAGCAACGAAATTGAAGCGGTAAGCAAAAAACTACCAAAGAACAAAACCCCCGGGCCTGATGGACTCACCTCGGAATTTTATCGGACATACAGGGAAGACATAATACCCATTCTCCTTAAAGTTTTCCAAAAAATAGAAGAGGAGGGGACACTCCCAAACTCATTCTATGAAGCTAACATCACCCTAATACCAAAACCAGGCAAAGACCCCACCAAAAAAGAAAACTACATACCAATATCCCTGATGAACGTAGATGCAAAAATACTCAACAAAATATTAGCAAACCGAATTAAAAAATACATCAAAATGATCGTACACCATGGACAAGTGAGATTCATCCCAGGGTTGCAAGGATGGTACAACATTTGAAAGTCCATCAACGTCGTCCACCCCATCAACAAAAAGAAAGACAAAAACCACATGATCATCTCCATAGATGCTGAAAAAGCATTTGACAAAGTTCAACATCCATTCATGATAAAAACTCTCAGCAAAATGGGAATAGAGGGCAAGTACCTAAACATAATAAAGACCATCTATGATAAACCCACAGCCAACATTATATTGAACACCAAGAAGCTGAAAGCTTTTCCTCTGAGATCAGGTACTAGACAGGGATGCCCACTCTCCCCACTGTTATTTAACATAGTACTGGAGGTCCTAGCCATGGCAATCAGACAAAGAAATACAAGGAATCCAGACTGGTAAAGAAGAAGTTAAACTGTCACTATTTGCAGATGACATGATATTGTACATAAAAAAACCCTAAAGAGTCCACCCCAAACCTACTAGAACTGATATCAGAATACAGCAAAGTTGCAGGATACAAAATCAACACACAGAAATCTGTGGCCTTCCTATACACTAACAATGAACGAACAGAAAGAGGAATCAGGAAAACAATGCCATTCACAATTGTATCAAAAAGAATAAAATACCTAGGAATAAACCTAACCAAAGAAGTGAATGACTTATACTCTGAAAACTACAAGTCACTCTTAAGAGAAATTAAAGGGGACACTAACAGATGGAAACTCATCTGATGCTCATGGCTAGGAAGAATTAATATAGTCAAAATGGCATCCTGCCCAAAGCAATATACAGATTCCATGCAATCCCTATCAAACTACCAGCAACATTCTCCAATGAACTGGAACAAATAATTCAAAAATTCATATGGAAACACCAAAGACCCCGAATAGCCAAAGCATCCTGAGAAAGAAGAATAAAGTAGGGGGGATCTCACTCCCCAACTTCAAGCTCTACTATAAAGCCATAGTAATCAAGACAATTTGGTACTGGCACAAGAACAGAGCCACAGACCAATGGAACAGACTAGAGAATCCAGACATTAACCCAGACATATATGGTCAATTAATATTTGATAAAGGAGCCATGGACATACAATGGCAAAATGACAGTGTCTTCAACAGATGGTGCTGGCAAAACTGGACAGCTACATGTAGGAGAATGAAACTGGACCATTGTCTAACCCCATATACAAAAGTAAACTCAAAATGGATCAAAGACCTGAATGTAAGTCATGAAACCATTAAACTCTTGGAAAAAAACATAGGCAGAAACCTCTTAGACATAAACATGAGTGACCTCTTCTTGAACATATCTCCCTGGGCAAGGAAAACAACAGCAAAAATGAACAAGTGGTTCTATATTAAGCTGAAAAGCTTCTGTACAGTAAAAGACACCATTAATAGAACAAAAAGGAACTCTACAGTATGGGAGAATATATTTGAAAATGACAGATCCGATAAAGGCTTGACGTCCAGAATATATAAAGAGCTCACACACCTTAACAAACAAAAAACAAATAACCCAATTAAAAAATGGGCAGAGGAACTGAACAGACAGTTCTCTAAAAAAGAAATACAGATGGCCAACCGACACATGAAAAGATGCTCCACATTGCTAATTATCAGAGAAACACAAGTTAAAACTACAATGAGGTATCACCTCATACCAGTAAGGATGGCTGCCATCCAAAAGACAAACAACAACAAACGTAGGTGAGGCTGTGGAGAAAGGGGAACCCTCCTACACTGCTGGTGGGAATGTAAATTAGTTCAACCATTGTGGAAAGCAGTATGGAGGTACATCAAAATGCTCAAAACAGACTTACCATTTGACCCAGGAATTACACTCCTAGGAGTTTACCGTAAGACTGCAGCAATCACGTTTGAGAAAGACAGATGCACCCCTATGTTTATCACAGCACTATTTACAATAGCCAAGAATTGGAAGCAACCTAAATGTCCATCGATAGATGAATGGATAAAGAAGATGTGGTACATATACACAATGGAATACTACTGAGCCATAAGAAAAGGGCAAATCCTACCATTTGCAGCAACATGGATGGAGCTGGAGGGTATTATGCTCAGTGAAATAAGCCAAGCAGAGAAAGAGAAATACCAAATGATTTCACTCATCTGAGGAGTATAAGAACAAAGGAAAAACTGAAGGAACAAAACAGCAACAGAATCACAGAACTTAAGAATGGACTAACAGGTACCAAAGGGAAAGGGACTGGGGAGGATGGGTGGGTAGGGAGGGATGGGAGGGAGGAGAAAGGGGGTATTAAGATTAGCATGCATGGTGGGTGGGAGAAAGGGGAGGGCTGTACAACATAGAGAAGACAAGTAGTGATTCTATAACATTTTGCTATGCTGATGGACAGTGACTGTAAAGGGGTTTATAGGTGGGACCTGGTTATACAGAGGATCAACGCCTAAGTTGGCTACCCCGAAAATGAACTAAGATATGATATGAAAAAAAACTTCCAACATCAGCACTCTCTGGAAGACTCATGCCAGAAGATGATCATCAAAAAACCCCAAGAAAGATCCACGCGCTGCTACAGGTGTAGATGCACTCATCCCACTGGTTCCTGGACTTGCCATGGGAATGAAGAAGGAGATATCTAAGCTGGCCTGTGCATAGAGTAAAACAACAAATTTGACTGGATCTGTACTGTTGGAACTCAACCAAGAATTAGGAGAAGTGCAAATTGTAGCGCTCCAAAATCTTACAACTACAGACTACTTACTGTTAAAAGAACATATGGGTTGTGAACAATCCTCAGGAATGGGCTGTTTTAATTTGTCTGATTTCTCTCAGACTGTTTAAGTTCAGTTGCACAATATCCACCTTATCATAGATAAGTTTTCACAAATGCCTAAGGTGCCTAACTGGTTTTGTTGGTTTCACTGGAGATGGCTGGTAATTATAGGTATGCTTTGGTTATGTAACTGTATTCTTATTATGTTAATGTGTGTGCACAATTTAATTAGTAGTTTAAAACCTATACATGCTTATGTTACTCTACATGAAGATATATCAAAGAAATAATCTTCCCATGTTTTCTCCCGCCTGCTACTTCTATAGCTTTTCTTCTTCCTTCCTAATTACAACGCTTAAATAGAATTCGTGCCTCATATCGAATTTACCGTGTATCATAATTCTTCCAAGTGGTAAAGATACCTCAAGACAAATGCTGGGCATAGAAGCCACAGGGCATAAATATGCAAAGAAGTAAAAAGCTAACGTTTTCAAACAATAAGGCTTCTCTCTCACTTACCAACTTTACATTTCCCTATATGGCCCCAGAAGATGACTGGTTAGCCAGAGATGGGTAAGATTCCTCAAGGGAGGAACAACCTAAGACAGGCACAGTCGCAGGGGGCCATCAGGTGAGAAATTGGGGATCAACAGAGGTGAGGCTTAGAACCTCTCCCCGGCTGTTCTGAGAGAAATCTGCTGCATCCGTGGATGTTTTATTGCCCTTGTCTAGCTTGGATTAACACATAGTCTACAGGCACACACCTGACCATCTACATTTGCTCTCTTACAACACTAAATTATGTTTTCTACCTTTATCTTGCAACTACCTACCACTTCAGCATTTTATTAAAAATAATAACAATAAAGAGAGAAATGTATCCACATATAAATCAAGTATAAAAATCAAACGAATATTCATATTTGGACTGATTGTTTATAGTTCATAATGTATGATCAAAACCAAAAGTTTCTTGTACTGTTCACCATGTAACTTATTCACTATGTAAGAATTTGTTCTCCATGTAAGAACTTGTTCGTTATGCTTCAGAAGATTGGAGACTGACGAAAATTAGGCTTGGGGTGGATTAATGATTGTGCATTGAGCATTGACTCCCCTATACAGAATTTTATTGTTGTTAACAACCATTTGATCAATAAATAGGAGAGATGCCCTCACAAAAAAAAAAGCACACACTTCCAATTGTAAAATAAATAAGTAACCGGGATGTAATGTATAGCATAAGAAATATAGTCAAAATATTGTAACAACTTGGTATGGTGATAGCTGGTACCTAGAATTATCATGTATATAAATGTTGAATCACTGTGTTGTACACCTGAAACTAATGTAATACTGTGTGTCAACTACCCTTTAATAAAAAATAATTATCTACAAAAAAAGAGACAAAAGTAACTCAAAGAAAAAAAAAAGAATTTCTTTACCCATACGACTATGAAAACAAATACATAAAAAATATTTCATGATTTGTTTGCAAAACTCTCCCCTTACCCCCTGACAGCACTCTTGTCAAAGACTGAGTATAAGGTATATGTTAAATTTGGTATGTGTGAGTTACTTGCATTAGTTTTATTTCTGTACTATTTTCATCTGTTTAAGTTTGCTTTTAGTTTTAGTTCTCCCTGTCTATCCTTGCTGACTTAATTTTATTTTAGGATTATGCAGAATGTTAACCTAATTTTATAAGTAAAAAATAATGCAAAAGGGTATACTTAGAGAACTATCATTCTTTTTCATATTCCAGGTAACCAACTTCATTACTTTTTTTTGGTTTGTCTTATGTATGTATACAAATATATACATGTATATCTATTTATCTCCATATATTTTTTTATTTTCCCTTCTTTCTTACCCCAAAGCTAGCATATCAGATATCCTTGTTTTCATTTTTTTCCCACTCAATATTACCTCCTGGAAATCATTCCATATCAATTTGTAGGTATCTTTCTATTCTTTTTACAATTGTATATTATGTGTTTGTGTCATAGTATATACCATAGTTTAGAGTTTATAGTATGCCATAGTTTATAGTACATACATAGTTTGTTCAACTCATCTCCTGTATGAACATTTAGGTGGTTTCCAATATTTTGCAACTGCAAATAATGCTTCAATGAATAAATTGTAGTATATGTATATTAATCTTTTTAGAGATGTATGTTTAAGGCAAATTTCTATAATGGGGATTATGGTGTCAAAAGGTAAATATGTATGGAATTTGTTAGATTTGGGGAAACTTTTCTGCATTGGGGAATTGTGTCACCTTTAATTTTCACCAGCAATTTATGATAATACCTGTTTCCCCATAGCCTCTTCAGCTGAGTGTGTCAACTCTTGAAATCTTGTTAGTGTGATGGGTGAGAAATGGTATATTGGTGTGATTTTAATTTTAGTTTTATGAGTATATTTGAAAGTGTTTTCTTATTCTGGAGAGCCATTGACCATGTCTTTTAACCAGTTTTGTAAAGGATTTTCATTTATTTTTTTCTTGGTTTCTAAATGTTTTTTGTATATCAGGGATATTGAACTTTATCTATGACATACGTGTCATTTATCTTGATATCTTGATTTTTTAATGATAATTTAGGTCATGTCAAGGTCACTCTCCTCCCCTTCCTCCTCCTCCTTGTTTTGTAGTCAAATATATCGATTTTTTACTGTGTATGAATTTTTAGTAGAAAACCCATGTTTTCTTCTAGTAGTTTTAAAGTTCCATATTTTTATAGGTAGATATACATGCAAATTTTTTCTTGTGTGTGATATGAAAAATAGACTCATTTTATCTTTTCCCAGATAGCTTTGCAGTTATAACAGTTTGTTTCAAAGACTTTTTGTTGCTCCAATAATTCTATCATTATCATATTAATGAATTCTATATGCCTCTGTGTCTATTCGTGGACCTTCTTTTTTACTCTTGGGTGGTCTGCCTATTCATAATGCTACATTGTTTTAATTAATTATAATTAAAAATAATTATAATGTTTTAATATCTACCAGGAACAACAACTCATCTTTCCTCAGAGTTCTTGCTTTACAGTGTTTTGTTAGCTGTGGTGAATTGATTTCTGGACTCCAAAAAGATATGTCTAAGTCTTTATCCTGATTACCTGTGAGTGGAACCTTTGGAAACAGAGGACTCTGCATATTTAATTAAGTTAAGGACCTTGAGGTAAGATCATCGTGGATTAACCATGTGGGTCCTAAATTCAATGACAAGTATCCTTATAAGAGATAGAAGAGAAGGAGCCATAGAGGACAAGGTCATGTGAAGACAGAAGCAGAGACTGGAGCTGTATGTCTATAAGCCAAAGAATGTTTTAAACCACCAGAATCTGGGAAGAGTCAAGGAATGGAATTTGCCTTAGAGCCTCTGGAAGGGCAGAGCTCTACTGACACCTTGATTTTGGAGTTCTGGCTCTTAGAACTATGAAGAAATTTTTTGTTTAAACCACCCTGTTTGTGGTAATTTGTAATGGCAGCCCTTGAAAATTAATATACTGGCTATTCTTTTTTTTATAAAGCTATCATTGATATACTTCCTTTTGGAGGTTTCACATGAGCAACATTGTGGTTACTACATTCACCCATATTATAAAGTCCCTGTGATGTACTCCACTGCAGTCACTGTCCTTCAGCATAGTAAGATAATATAGAGCCATTACTTGTCTTCTCTGTGTTATATTGCCTTCCCCGTGCCCCCCCTACATTATGTGTGCTATTCATAATACTCCTTAATTCCCTTCTTCCTCCCTCCCCACCTGTCCTCCTCATCCCCTTTGCCTTTGGTTACTGCTAGTCTCTTCTTGGGGGTCTGTGAGTCTGCTGCTATTTTGTTCCTTCAGTTTTGCTTTGTTGTTATACTCCACATATGAGTGAAATAGTTTGGTACTTGTCTTTCTCTACCTGTATTATTTCACTGAGCATAATACCCTCTAGCTCCATTTATGTTGTTGCAAATGGTAGGATTTGTTTTCTTCTTATGGCTGAATAATATTATACTGGCTATTCTTACATGTTTATTTTTTTGATAATGAACCTTAGTATCAAGTTAAATAGCTTCATTAGAAAACTCATTGATATAACTTAATGGATTGCATTAAAATTATAAGTAAATCTAGGAAGAACTGACATCTTGGTGATGCTGAGACAGCCTTACCAAGGAAGAGGTGTCTTTACAGTTGTTCAAATATAATATGGTGTTCAAAGAGTGTTTTTTTTTCTCCAAATAGAAAAAAAGCTTTAGCTTTTCTATGTTTATTCCTAGGTCTTTTATCTTTTTTTTTTTTTTTTTGCACCCAGACCACTGGACAAGGCTCTTTGTTCAGTGAGTGACTCAGTCAATAATAGCATATTGCCTACAAGTATGGAAGCAGTAGCAACAGGCCAATTACAGCATCAAGTTGTTTAGGTTCAGATGATGATCCTGGCCATAGGAACTCCAGTTTTCCTCAACCACCCCTCCAAGATTCTTGCCTCACAATCTACACACTCTTAGTCTTCTGTTATGGTCCCTGTGCAAGAAAGCTGGAATATTGTAGCCAGATTCCAGAACAGCAACAGAGGATAACACAACATAGAGATAATAACAAAAATTGTGATACAACAAAATTTTGATACAGGTAACAAAAATTGAAATAATCATTAAGCCTGAGGAGGTTATTCCAGCTATACTCAAAACCATTTCTACTCAGACGAGTTCATGACTCGCACTTGGTAGTGGTATGGATAGGGAGCTCCATGCACACCAGCGAGTAGCAAATTTTTTTGCTAGGCTATGTGCCCAATCCACAAAGACCTTAAGGGCAATAAGATACATGTTTTAATGACACCAACATAGGCAAATCTTTTCCATCAGTTAGGATGCATGCAAGAGAGTGGCCCTGTGATAGGACTGTGGCAGAAAGGGGGTCCTGTCCAGGTCTAGTATACCATACCTTTACCCCTCTCCCCGTGGGGGTTCCTGAGGGATCTGTATATAGTGCTACTGGAGGTGCA
Source organism: Manis javanica (assembly GCF_040802235.1). Classification (NCBI taxonomy): domain Eukaryota; kingdom Metazoa; phylum Chordata; class Mammalia; order Pholidota; family Manidae; genus Manis; species Manis javanica. The sequence continues at coordinate 100,803,396 of NC_133157.1, read as the reverse complement.
TTCACTGGACATAATGATAAAACAAATCTCCCTGGTAAGATGCTCCTATCTTCCAGCCATTCAAGGTATACTACTGTGATGTTTGGGGGCCACTCTCCCATTACTCCAGGAATATACAGGAGGCCAGCTTCCAGGCCTTGTCCCCAAGGTGCCAGGAGGGCCAGCCATCACTGGTCCATGTATCAAAATGTCCAAAGCCATGTCCACTCATGGATTCTCCAGGGTTTAGTAGAGTTGGTGCTGGCAGCAAGATATCATTCTGGTGGCCAAACCTCAGTTTCAATGATTCCTCCTGGTTTGTACTTGCAGTTGTTTAGGGGAGGCAGGAATATGCATTAACATGTGTGCAGGGCTCAGTGTTCCCTTTGGGGTTTCTTGTTCAAACTCCGAAGTACTGTCCATAATTGGACTGACCATCCCCATAGACTATTTGTGTCTGACTTCAGTCCAGATTTAAACAAACCACTGTACCTCTCTATCATGCCTGCTGTGGTAGGATTGCATGGCACATGAAACTTCCATTTTATTCCCAACTGTTCCACCCACTGTTGTAGTGCATATCCAGTAAAGTGAGTGCCTTGATTACTCTCCATTACTTGTGGTCAGCCATAGGCTGCAAAGAGCTACTCCATGCCTCTTTTGGTCATTTATTGGTTTGCACAACATGCAAGAAAAGAAACCAGAAGTCCAGTAGCTGTGTCTACACAAGTCATGGCATATTGGTACCCTTCTGACATGGGCAAAGGCCCAAAATAGACTTTCAGCCACCTGATGAGGAGTATCAGCCCCTTAGCTATGGTCCCAGGTTTCTGTGGGACTTAGTGAAAGTCCCATTTAGAGCACACAATGCACATCTGCTAGACTCTACTGAGTTCCTCAAAGGTCAAAGGCAGGCCCCACTGATAGGCTACAGCCCCTGCATGCAACAAATATTGATTAACCATTAGGCCCCATCAGAGGCAGGCTTTCCTTCTAGCCAATGTACCTGGGCCAGTTCATCTACTTCATTATTTCCTGGGGATGCCAGTGGCAAATGGCCTCTCACATGATGTACTGTAACTGTTTTAGTCTGACCAGAAGACCTTAAGTCTCGCCCCCGAAGGGGTTGGTGACTAACCATCCATTTGGCATGGTACCATGTCGGTAGCCACAGAGTCAAGCCTTGAAAGATGGCCCAGCTGTCAGTAAAGACAACTAGTGGGGAGGGCTCTTCAGTGGTCATGTGATCTTTGGGGGCCACTCTGCCTTCAACTCAGCCCATTGACTGCTCTTCACCTCTCCATGCTCCATCCATATTGTCTGTCTTAGGATGGAAAGCTACAGTCCTCCATTTTGGGGGCTACCCAGGGCTATAGGCATCTGTGTACCATGCATCTTTGGGTATAGTGGCTCTTCCCTCCTGATAAGGGCTCTTTGCTGCTAATATTTCTAAAGCAAATTCTTCCTGTCCTTCACTGGTATATGATGTCACTGTCCCCAATAAGTGTTGGAGTTCTTTACACAAGGGGCTAGTAGAGAGGACACTATGCTCTAAGTATGCATCCCATTTGGCAAGTGTAGGTGTCTGCCACACCACTCCATGGATTTCGGGTCTAGTTTTGTACCCACCCCGCAATGTGATAGGTGGTTATTACCTTTATTGAGGTCATTCCAGTGATGGGTTCAGTAGCCAGCAAGGTGTGATACATGGCAGCCAATTATTTTTCTATTAAGGTGTATTATACCTCTACTCCTTTCCAGAGTTGCAATCAGAATCCAATAGGTTGGTGAGTTCATTCAAGCTACTGCTGGGCCCCTGTCATAACCATCTTCAGTCACATGAACATCCAGCTCACAGGGCCTTGATGGGTCTATCACACTCAAGGCCTGCATGGCCTTGACTGCTCATTTTGCTGTAGTAAAGGCAGATGCACATGTCTCATCCCAGTCCCACTTGATGCCCTTTCATATCAAATGGTATAAGGGCTTCAGAATTTGTGCCATGTGTGGGATGAACACTCTCTGGTAACCTAGAAGGCCTAAAAACTCCTTTAATAATGACATAGTTGTAGAGATAGGGAAGGCCTTTATCTATGGGTGCTTCTGGTATATCTTTAAGCTTATCTGACCAAATGATCCCCAAATATTTGACTGATAAACCAGGTCCTTGAACCTTGGTGCTGTTCACAACCTATCCTTTCTCCTGTAGAAGTTGCAGCAGTAGGTGCTGTACCATCCAGAATCTGAAAGAGAATTGGACATGAGCATGATATCATCAATATAATGGCACAGCTGCACCATTGGCAGTTTCTCCCATGCTGCCAAGTTCTGGGCTACAAGTCCATGACTGATGATGGGTATGTGGAGGACCCCTGTGAAAGGACAGTAAAGGTCCATTTCCATCCTTTCTACATGAAGGCAAATTGTTCCTGACTTTCCTGCCCTATGTCAATGGAAAATAAGGCATTAGCAAGATCTACAGCATAATGATATGTGCATAGTTCATGACTGAGGGTATCCATCAGGTTTGCAATAGAGGGAACAGCAGCATGCATAGGGGGTATGACTTTATTCAATTCTCTGTGATCCACAGTCATATGCCATGAGTCATCCAGCTTTTTTACTGGCCATACTGAGGACCTGGAAGGACTATGGGTAGGCTTTATAATACCCAACTTTTCCATTTCCTGGAGGGTTTCTCCAATTTCTTTATGCCCTGTGGACAATTTGTATTGTTTTGTATTAGTCATCTGCCAAGGCACAGGAAAAGCTATTGGAAGGTGTTTAGCATGTCCCCTCAGAACTTCCTTCACCATACATATCCTCAGTCTGAACTCACCTGCAGTAGTCTGCCACCATAAGCCCTGCAGGATATCTATACAGTATATTCCTTTGGTGGTAGATGCCCTATTTCAAATGGGATTCAGGCTCTTTTCACTCTGATAGCCTTACCTCCATATCCATCAGTAATAATGGGGATCCCAGGAAACTGCTCATGGTTGCCATAAATCACTGAACATTTAGCTACTGTATCTATCAGGGCCAGGACATGTTTGTTAACTGGGGACCAATGGGTGTATATTTTAACATGTGGCCTTCGGTTCCCCTCTGGTCCCTCAGGGCAGGTATCTCAACCTTCCCCTGAATCAAACTGTCCCCCAGTCATCTTCCTGTATGGGTTCAGGTGAGGATGGTTTACTCTCCAGCAGGATGTCTTGAAATACACAGGCTGGACTTGTGGTCTGTCTCCAACCTCTGCTTCTTTGTCCTCAGTGGCCAGACTGTTGCTCCAGGTTCAGTTGTTGCTGCAGGTCCAGTAAGATTCTATTTGACTTCCCATTAAATTTCTTTCTGTCTTCTCCTGCCCCTATTAAATAAACCCATGTCTGCATCCTGGTAACCTTTGGGGCCATTTAAATTCTTCCTCTGAGTAGCAGACCTTATTTCTTTCCATACTCTCATAGTTTCAACCTCTCCCAAGTCTGCTACCTTATGGGTAACCTTATGGGCTGTCGTAAGTGAGGGGCATGAATGGCTACTAGGGAGCCATTTGAGGCACAACATTTCTCATCCCTGCAGTAAAAGGCTCCTCATCTGGGCCATAATTCTCTGGACTAAAGATGTCATTTTACACACCTAGCTCCTGTAACACATATTGGAGCACAGCATACATCTTCCATTTAGCAGGGGAAGATGATAAATCACCCTGATTGGGCCACACAGCATGAAGCATAGCCATAAGCCAATCGTGGATGTAGTGATTTTCTGGGGTCTGATGTGCATTTTGCAGTTGCTGCTGCAAGGCAGGATGAACTGTCAGTGAAGCCAGATTTCCCATCTTTGATAGAGACAGAACAATTCCACCCCTCCACCCCACACAATATCCCAAAGACACAAGAGCCAAGCTGATATTGATTCTGAGGGCTTCCGCTGAAACTAGGATCCCAAATCCACCAGCTTAGCCTGGGTATAGGGGCAGAGCATAGAGTGCTGCATGACCTGGGTTGGGGGCTGCACTTCTCCCAGAGGAATCCTTGGTTTCTGTGGCATTATTTTCTTTACATACACTGGGCATGCTTTCAGTAGAGGAGTGTCAGGCTCTGGGGCTGATAACACCTTTCTCTCCACTCCCCTGAGTGTCTCCTCTGCTACTACCCTTTACCCTTTCTCTTGTGCCTTGCAGCAATGCTAGCTCAGTCTTCAACAGCTCTCTTACCTTCACCTCAATACCTCACAGCTGGCATTCTCGTGCTTCCTTTTCCTGTTTTTCCCTCAGCAGTACATCTTTTTCCTCCATGGCCTTTGCCTCCTTCAAGCAACTTGCATGCTACTGTCTCATTGTATAAAGAATCTTTTATCTTCTCCACTGCACCTCACGGTTCATGTTCTTGCACTTCTTCTTGTGCTTTTTGCAGGGGTACGTCCTACTCCTTTATGGCCTTCCTCTTTCACAGTACCTTGCAGCAACACCATTTCATTTTTTTTAAAGGTGCCTTCTTTTGGTATCATTAATCTACAACTACATGAGGAACATTATGTTTACTAGACTCCCCCATCACCAATTCCCCCGCACATACCCCATTACAGTCACTGTCCATCAGCCTAGTAAGATGCTGTAGAATCACTACTTGTATTCTCTGTGTTGTACAGCCCTCCCTTGCCCCCCCACATTATACATGCTAATCATAGTGTCCCCTTTCTTCCCCCTCACTTATCCCTCCTTTCCCACCCATCGTCCCTAGTCCTTAACCCTTTGGTAATTGTTAATCCATTCTTGGGTTCTGTGAGTCTGCTGCTGTTTTGCTCCTGCAGTTTTTTCTTTGTTCTTATACTCCACATATGAGTGAAATCATTTGATACTTGTCTTTCTCCACCTGACTTATTTCACTGAGCATGATACCCTCTAGCTCCATCCATGTTGTTGCAAATGCTAGGATTTGTTTTCTTCTTATGGCTGAATAATATTCCATTGTGTATACACATTACATTATCCATTGATCTACTGATGGACATTTAGGTTGCTTCCAATTCTTGGCTATTGTAAATAGTGCTGTGATAAACATAGGGGTGCATATGACTTTTTCAAACTGGGCTGCTGCATTCTTAGGGTAAATTCCTAGGAGTGGAATTCCTGGATCAAATGGTATTTCTATTTTGAGTTTTTTGAGGAACTTCCATACTGCTATCCACAATGGTTGAACTAATTTACATTCCCACCATCAGTGTAGGAAGGTTCCCCTTTCTCCACAACCTCGCCAACATTTGTTGTTGTTTGTCTTTTGGATGGTGGCCATCCTTACTTGTGCGAGGTGATATCTCATTGTGGTCTTAATTTGCATTTCTCTGATGACTAGCAATGTGGAGCATCTTTTCATGTGTCTGTTGGCCAGCTGAATTTCTTTGGAGAAATGTCTGTTCAGCTCCTCTGACCATTTTTTATTTTTTTATTTTTATTTATTTATTTTTATTTTATTTTATTTATTTGTTTATTTTGAGAGGGCATCTCTCATATTTATTGATCAAATGGTTGTTAACAACAATAAAATTCAGTATAGGGGGGTCAACGCTCAATGTACAATCATTAATCCATCTCAAGCCTAATTCTCGTCAGTCTCCAATCTTCTGAAGCATAACGAACAAGTTCTTACATGGTGAACGAATTCTTACATAGTGAATAAATTCTTACATGGTGAACAGTACAAGGGCATTCATCACAGAAACTTTCGGTTTTGATCATGCATTATGACCTATAAAGAATCAGGTCAAATATGAATATTCGTTTGATTTTTGTACTTGATTTATATGTTGATCCCACATTTCTCCTATTATTATTATTATTTTTATTTTTAATAAAATGCTGAAGTGGTAGGTAGATGCAAGATAAAGGTAGAAAACATAGTTTAGTGCTGTAAGAGGGCAAATGTAGATGATCAGATGATCAGGTGTGTGCCTATGGACTAAGTATTAATCCAGGCTAGACAAGGGCAGCAAGACATCCACGGATGCAGATTTCTCTCAAAGCAGGGGGGGTGAGGTTCTAAGCCTCACCTCTGTTGATCCCCAAATTCTCACCTGATGGCCCCCCTGCGACTGTGCCTGTCTTAGGTTGTTCCTCCCTTGAGGAATCTTACCCGTCTCTGGCTAACCAGTCATCTTCCCGGGCCATACAGGGAAATGTTAAGTTGGTAAGTGAGAGAGAAGCCATATTGTTTGCAAAGGTTAGCTTTTTCCTTCTTTGCAGATTTATGCCCTGTGGTTTCTATGCCCAGCACTTGTCTCGAGGTATCTTTACCACCTGGCCTCTCACCATTTTTTAATTGGATTATTTGATTTTTGGTTGTTGAGGTGGGTAAGTTGTTTATATATTTTGGATGTCAACCCTTATCATATCTGTCATTTGTGAATATATTCTCCCATACTGTAGGGTGCCTTTTTGTTCTATTGGTGGTGTCCTTTTCTGTATAGAAACTCTTCAGCTTGATATAGTCCCACTTGTTAATTTTTGCTTTTGTTTCCCTTTCCCAGGAAGATAGGTTCATGAAGTTGCTCATGTTTATGTCCAAGAAATTTTTGCCTATGTTTTTTTCTAAGAGTTTTATGGTTTCATGACTTACATTCAGGTCTTTGATCCATTTCAAATTTAATTTTGTGTATGGGGTTAGACAATGATCCAGTTTCATTCTCTTACATGTAGCTGTCCAGTTTTGTCGACACCAGCTGTTGAAGAGGCTGTCATTTCCCCATTGTATGTCCATGGCTCCTTTATCGTATATTAATTGACCATATATGTTTGGGTTAATGTCTGGAGTCTCTATTCTGTTCCAGTGGTCTGTGAGTCTGTTCTTGTGCCAGTACCAAATTGTCTTCATTACTGTGGCTTTGTAGTAGAGCTTGAAGTTGGGAAGCGAGATGCCCCTTGCTTTATTCTTCCTTCTCAGGATTGCTTTGGCTATTCGGGGTCTTTTGTGGTTCCATATGAATTTTAAAACTATTTGTTCCAGTTCATTGAAGAATGCTGTTGGTATTTTGATAGGGATTGCATTGACTATATGGACTGCTTTAGGCAGGATGGCCATTTTGACAATATTAATTCTTCCTAGCCAAGAGCATGGGTGAGTTTCCATTTTTTAGTGTCCTCTTTAATTTCTCTTAAGAGCATCTTGTAGTTTTCAGAGTATGAGTCTTTCACTTCCTTGGTTAGGTTTATTCCTAGGTATTTTATTCTTTTTGATGCAATTGTGAATGGGATTGTTTTCCTGATTTCTTTTTCTGCTAGTTCATCGTTAGTGTATAGGAAAGCAACAGATTTCTCTGTGTTAATTTTGTATCCTGCAACTTTGCTGAATTCAAATATTTGTTCTAGAAGTTTTGGAGTGGGGTCTTTAGGGTTTTTTATGCACAATATCATGTCATCTGCAAATAATGACAGCTATTTAATTTTTTAAAGAAATATTTTAACTTTCTCCACAGCACTGAGTAGCTGACATTCTTTGCTTCCTCCTTTTATATCAAGGCTATTTCATTTTTCAGTGAATCCACAGCCCTTCACAGGTTGTGTTCTCATGCTGCCATTTCTCATGTTTCTTTCAGGAGCATGGTCTTCTCATCTGTAGACTTTTTTTAATACTGTGAAAAACATTCAACCCAAAGTTCCCATCACCTCATGGTCGCTCTGTTTCTCAAAGGACCTCCTTATTATACCATGGGCCTTCAATGAATCCTGTCAACTCTGCCAATTGTCTCACCAATGGGTTTTAGCCCTGGGAAAGTTCACTGTGGATTCAGTGAGATAGATGAATGACAATGGAATCTTCTTGGGGTAAAGAAGTTTATTACTCAGTTTTGTTCTCCTAGTGATAGGTCAGTCAGGTCCAGCAGTCTGCAGGTCTGTAATTCTCATTTTTCTCTGCCTCCACCTAGAGCACTGGGTAGAGCTCTTTATATAGTGACTCAGCCAATAATAATTTATTGCCTATGGGTATGGAAGCAGTATCCTCACAGTAGCCCAATGATATCATCAAGTAGTTTAGTTTCAGGTTAGGATCCTGGCCATTGGGACTTCACTTTCTCCCACAGGCTCATGTCTCTCTTGCCCCATCAGAGTAGTCAGTCATGAGGTACATGTCTGTGGGGCAAAAAGTCAGGGAGAGTGGCAGATAGAACTCTTGGGAGACATTAAATGGATGTGAATCCCTACTGCCCTATCCCATCAAGAATCCTGTCTGTGAAGAGGAATGTGGCACTAGAAGATCCCCTCAACTCACTGAGACTTTGTTTTTTGTGTTAGGTAGGTCAGCTCTGTCTCCTGGTCTTAAAATCAGTAGCCTTATGTAGTTAGGTATTCCAATTCCCAGTAGTATAGTATGCTGTGGTTACCAGAATGAGACTCTCCAGGGGTGTTCCCTGTATAGGTTGCATGTGCCCTTCTGCTGCAGCTGGGTAGGGACTTCTGCCAGCATGCTGCTGGGAAGAACCAGTCCTTCAGCCTCCTGTCAACATAGAGGGGCAGTAGCTACTGTCAGTGCACTGGTTTGCAGGGCTGGCTGTCTGGGCATGGCTGGCTGAAAGGCAGGCCTGCAGCACCAGCAGGTGTGCTGGTGGGTATGGCCAGCCCTAAACCCAGCTGACACCAATGGTCGCCAGACTTCTATGAGTGGGGGCACTCATGGGGAGGCCTAAACCTCAGCAACTTCCTTGGAGGCTCAGCCCTATCTACTACAACACGCCTACTGGTGGGTGGGACTGGCTCCTCCATCCCTACAGCAGGAGTTCTGCAAGGGTAGAGATTCTGCTGGGGCTGGTCATGGGGTGTGGTGGGCAGAGTTGATTTGGAGGGGTGCCCATCCAGAAGGGTGGGTTGGGTGAGAAGTGTCTGCAGGACTACACTGGAGCAGGGCAAGCGGTGCTGGCTTGGTACAAGGAGAGTATCACAACTAACTTCAGAAAGCATCAGGCCAGCTAGGCTGAGGGAGGGAGTGAGCAGAAAAATGGACCCCGCCAGCCCCTTCCAGGGAAAGCTGCATATCCCAGCCCCTTGGCACAAGGCCCCAAACTTTATAGGCATTGCTCCACAGTTTCATAGAATTTTTCTCTTTCTACTTAGTGTTATTTGTGTAATGTTGATTTTCCACACTTCTGATCAATTTTTATTTTCCACTTATAATCATCAATAATGCTCTTGATTCAGCAGAACCAATAATTGATATGTCTCCCCAGTAGCTGAGAAAGCCGGATTTTTCAGTTAAGTAACTTTTTTTCCTGCATGAATGCATGTAGTAATATTTTTCTTTAATAATATAATTCAGAACTCTTACCTGGGTGTCATAGAGTGGGTTTGTTTTTTTGTGGCAAACATAGTCATTTTAACATTAGATTTTTTAAGTGGTAAACGTTGATATTTTGGACTCTGTGCTTGATTTTGTACAGTTTCTCTCATTATCTCCTAAACCAGTTCTCTGTATTTTCCATTAAAAATATCAGGTAGTAGTATAACATTTTGTATCTTGATTTTTAGGCCCTTTTAGCAAAGTTATATTGAAGAGGTAATGTTAGTAAATGTAATGCTTTTCATTATTCTCTGCTATGTGAAAAAAATGCTTTTCTGAGAGGAATTTAAACGTTAATTTTTTTACCTATATTAAGAAAATTTATTAATCACATATATGATTTATTTTGGGGCTTCCTAAATATGGAAACTCCCAAATAAATGGAAAATTGGAAAATTCTTTTTTTTTTCTAGAATTAAGTTGTCTCTTCAAGGTGTACTAAAAACTATCTGTAAATATAAAAACATTGTGATTTTTCATTATAGATTCATAGTTTTATTTAGTAATAATTGAACATTGTAAGAGACTTATTTTGTTATACATTGTGAAGAATCTTGTTTTTAAATGTTTTAATTAAAACTTTATTTTCCAGATTTTGGAATCTCTTTTTAAGGTATGTCCAATATGTTGTAGTTTAAATCTATGAAAATTTAATACAGAAATACATGTAAATGAAGAAGAGGTTTCTAAGTTGTGAGGCAGTGAAAATAACTCCCAGACTTGCTGCCACATATAAATGAAATGTTTATGTTCCAGTTGTATGTTGCAATAGCCCCATTCTGAGCCCTAGGATAAGTGATGTTTGGGTTAGGACTAATATTTGATAGGTGAAGATTCAGATACACATGCATTCATACCCATTTATTTCACTGCAGAAATTTAACTTACTAAAACTATTTCTTTTTTTTTTTTTTTCTTGAGAGGGCATCTCTCATATTTATTGATCAAATGGTTGTTAACAACAATAAAATTCTGTATAGGGGGGTCAATGCTCAATGCACAATCATTAATCCATCTCAAACCTAATTCTCATCAGTCTCCAATCTTCTGAAGCATAACGAACAAGTTCTTACATGGTGAACGAATTCTTACATAGTGAATAAGTTCTTACATGGTGAACAGCACAAGGGCATTCATCACAGAAACTTTCGGTTTTGATCATGCATTATGAACTATAAACAATCAGGTCAAATATGAATATTCGTTTGATTTTTGTACTTGATTTATATGTGGATCCCACATTTCTCCCTTTATTATTATTATTTTTATTTTATTTTATTTTTATTTTTATTTTTGAGAAGGCATCTCATATTTATTGATCAAATGGTTGTTAATAACAATAAAATTCAGTATAGGGGGGTCAACGCTCAATGTACAATCATTAATCCATCTCAAGCCTAATTCTCGTCAGTCTCCAATCTTCTGAAGCATAACGAACAAGTTCTTACATGGTGAACAAATTCTTACATAGTGAATGAATTCTTACATGGTGAACAGTACAAGGGCATTCATCACAGAAACTTTCAGTTTTGATCATGCATTATGACCTATAAACAATCAGGTCAAATATGAATATTCGTTTGATTTTTGTACTTGATTTATATGTTGATCCCACATTTCTCCTATTATTATTATTATTTTTATTTTTAATAAAATGCTGAAGTGGTAGGTAGATGCAAGATAAAGGTAGAAAACATAGTTTAGTGCTGTAAGAAGGCAAATGTAGATGATCAGATGATCAGGTGTGTGCCTATGGACTAAGTATTAATCCAGGCTAGACAAGGGCAGCAAGACATCCGAGGATGCAGAAGATTTCTCTCAAAGCAGGGGGGGTGAGGTTCTGAGCCTCACCTCTGTTGATTCCCAAATTCTCACCTGATGGCCCCCCTGCGACTGTGCCTGTCTTAGGTTGTTCCTCCCTTGAGGAATCTTACCCGTCTCTGGCTAACCAGTCATCTTCCGGGGCCATACAGGGAAATGTAAAGTTGGTAAGTGAGAGAGAAGCCATATTGTTTGCAAAGGTTAGCTTTTTCCTTCTTTGCAGATTTATGCCCTGTGGCTTCTATGCCCAGCACTTGTCTCGAGGTATCTTTACCACCTGGAGGAATTATGATACTTGGTAAATTCGATATGAGGCACGAATTCTATTTAAGGGTTGTAATTAGGAAGAAGAAGAAAAGCTATAGATGTAGCATATGAAGGAAACATGGGAGGATTGATTATTTCTTTGACATATCTTCTTGTATAGTACCTTAAGTATGTATAGGTTTTAAACTACTAACTAATTTGCACACACATATTAACATAATAGGAATACGGTGACATAAACAAAGCAAATCTATAATTACCATCCATCTCCAGTGAAGCCAAGAAAACCATTTAGGCACCCTAGGCATTTGTGAAAATTTATCTATGATATGATGGATATTGTCCAACTGTACTTGAACCATCAGACAAATTAAAGCAGCCCATTTCTGGGATCTATTCACATCCCATATGTTCTTTTAACCATAGATAGTCTATAGTCATGATATTTTGGAGTTCTACAACTTGCACCCTTCCCAACTCCTGGTTGAGTTCCAACAGTACAGATCTGGTCAAATTCGTTGTCTCACTGTATGCACATGCCAGCCTAGACATCTCCCTCCTCATTCCTATGGCAAGTCCAGGAGACGGTGGGCTGGATGCAGCCACAACCGCAGCATCGTCCGGATAAAACTATTTCTTTTATGTTCCTTTTTTAAAAGTGGTTTCAACAACAGGTCAATCAGATAGAAGAGGTAAGTTACAGCATTTCTTAATTGTTAATTAATATTTTTTCTGATTTGAAAATCAGTTTGAAGTGTAAGTTAAACATTTTTGAATAACCATTGAATAAAATCTTTTGACGTAGGTAGGGAAAGAATAAATGGATACAATAAAATGTTTCACAGTGATTTATACTCTACATTCCTGCATATATCTGATATTCTCTGAGTTAACACATTCTTTCTCCTAAAGTTGCATAATGGAAATTTAATTTTTATTCTTTCCCTAATTTACATAGAGTAAATGACAATAGAAAACTTCTCAAATTTAAAATTTCTCTTACATTTAAAAATCACACATAATACATGTTTGCTCATAAAATTATATGTTGGTTTTCTTTAAGTTTAATGTTATGTTAATGATTTTTTTGACTTGATTTTTTAGATGCTTTATCACCAGTTTGAAAACTCCTGGTTTCTATCTGTAGGGGCTTTCAATTCATTTTGGGAAAGACTTTATGTATGTTCTTATTATAGCAGAATGATTTCCAGGGTAGCTGCAGTGGTAGATAGAATTATTCTAGTTGTCCCTTGGTTATGCTTATGGTTTAGTTCAATGAAACACTTGAAGCCCAGGTACTTTAAGTTGAAGACGTTCATTTGTTTGGATTGTAAATTTAGAGTAAAGATAGAAATTGTAACTGTTTCTTAGCACCTTATTTTACCTCTGGCCCCAGAGTAGCAGACTCCGACGGTTTGTACACTGTTTGCTTTAGGATAGATAAGGCTGACATTGGAAGAGTGTTAGTCATCTTTCTTTGACTGGTAGATTGGTCGCTCTTTCCAGAGAAATGGGACTGGGGTGAAGTCTGCTATTCCCCTACCCTCTTATAAAGTGTGTACTTCTTTGCAACTTGGTCAATGCAGCTTATGTTCTGCTTTCTTATTTTTATCTAAAAACCTCTTTTTATTCCATTTTATTCATGGATTTCCTTTACTCTCTTCTTTTTAAATTTTCTGTCAATGTGCAAGACCCACCAAAACTCTGGCATCTCTGGTACTTGACCTCATCATCTCCAAAGATATGGTGTCCTTATTTAGCTTCAGCTCTCATTTCCAGTCACTGAACTTTATCATTAATCAATTTGCTTTATTTTAAAACCACTAATCTAGCAACTCATTCTTAAACTATAAATTTCTGTCTTTTCAATTATTACTTTAAATATTTTTCTGGCCATTCTTTGACTTCATCAAGACCACAAGTTCATTTATTCTTCATTTTGCAGTATTTTTACTCATTTTTATTTTCAGCTTGGAGATGTACTTCATCACAGTGAATTTCTTAATTTATTAATCCCCTTTACCTCTTTCTCTTTGGTTGCACACTTGTCTAGTAAAACTTAACTCTATATAAGAGGGGGGTAAAAAAGATGGCAGGGTGAGAAGTGAGGAGGAAACCTCCTCCCCAAATCACATAAAACATGAAAATAGAGCAAATACAATTAATCCTGAAAAAAGTGATCTGAAGACTGTAGAACAGACTTCCTACATCTGAGGAAAAAGAGAAAACCTCACAGAAAAGGGTAAAGTAGCAAATCTATGATGCAGGGGACCCGAGACCTCCCCTGACTCCCTCCTACAGGTAGGAGGAAGAGAAATGGAGCATGGAGGGAGTAGAAGCCTAGGACTTCTGAACACCCAGCCCTGGAGATCTGCTCTGGGAGCACAAACCCACATTACATGCTGATCTGGAGATTAGTGGGGTTGGAAAGCAGAGATGGGCAAATACTTGGAGAGACTGAGATTCCAGCCACTTGTGGACAACAGGCACACACTACTGGTCCCCTGGGACAAAAGAAAGGCAGGCAATTTGAAGGACTTCTCAGCAGTGAGAGGGGTGATAAAGGGGTAAAGATTATATGGAGCTCTCTGCTCAGGAGAAAGGGCAGGTGGATAAAACAATCCTGGAATACTTAGCCCAGCAGGTGGGAACTCTCAGGAGCTTCAGACACTCTGTCCCTGTGGCTGCCAGTGCATCCCTGTGGCTGCAAGGTCCCACACTGCAGTAAGCAGCCTGCTGCTCCTTCCTCCTGGAAGGTGCCAGTCTCACTTACTTTCTGCCCCTGCCATTGCACCAAGCCAGCCATAGGGTGGTTTTGCCCATGGCAGCTATAGGGGTGTAGCACAAAGGTTCCTCCCTGTGTGCATGGCCAACTGGACCTGGCAGTGGAGGCATAAATTATTGTGGGAAGGCAGGAAACCTTCCCAGCTGAGCTCTTTCCTCCCAGCAGGCACCAGTTCCACTCACCTGTGACCCCTGCCACTGTTGCAGGTGCATGGCAGTGCCAGAGAGTAGGGACTGTGGGCACTAGAAGGCACCATATATACAAAGTTATTATTCCATAGGAAACACTAAAATAATGAAACAGTAAAGGAATTTAGTCCAAGCAAAATTACAAGAAAAAAAAAACACCAGAAAGAGGGCTTAGTGAAACCCAAGTCACCAATCTTCTTGATAAACATTTCAAAATAAAAGATGTAAACAGGCTCACAGGGCTACAGAAAAATATTCAAGATCTTAGGGAGGACTTCAGCAAAGAGACAGAAATTTATCTGAAAGAAACATACAAAGGAGAGATTTAGAAGTAGATTATATGAGGTAGAGGAGATAGTAAATGAAATAGAATTTGGAGAAGAGGAAAACCAGCTAAAGCACAGAAAAAAGGATCTCTGGGACTGAAAGAATAATGAGAACTGTGTGACCAATCCAAAAGGAACAATATTTGCAATATAGGGGTATAAGAAGAAGAGAGAAGCACAGGGATAGAAAGTCTTTTTGAGGATATAATTGTTGAAAACTTTCCCAATCTGGGGAAGGAAATAGTGTATAAAGTCATGGAGGTGCAGATATCTTCCAACACAAGGAAACCTAGGAAGATAACACTAAGATATATAATAATTAAAATGGCAAAGATCAAGGACCAGGAGAGAGTACTGAAAACAGCCAAAGAAAGAAAAAAGTTCACTAATAAGAGAAAGCCCATCAGGCTATCATGAGACTTCTTAGCAGAAACCTTATTACAGGCCAGAAAGGAGTGGCATGATATATTTAATGCAATGAAACCAAAGGACCTCGAACCAAGAATACTTTACCCAGCAAGATTATCATTTAAATTTAAAGCAGGGATTAACCAATTTATAGATAAGCAACAGGTGAGGGAATTTACCCCCAACAAACCATCTCTACAGTGTATTTTAGGGGGACTGCTATAGATGGAAGTGTTCCTAAGGCTAAACAGCTGTCATCCGAGAAAATAAAGCCACAGTAAAGGAAGTAGACCAATTAATTTCTAATCAAATACAAAATTAAATCAACTACTCACAAAGTTAGTCAACTGCTACACAGAGAGTACAGAACATGACACCTAATGTATAAAGAGTGGAGGAGGAAGAAAAATAAGGGAGGAAAAAAAGTAACCTTTATATTGTGTTTGAAATAACATAAAAAGTGAGTTAAGTCAGACTGATAATAAGGAAGCTGCCTTTAAACCTTTGGTAACCACAAATCGAAAGACTGAAATGGCAATAAGTGCAAATCTATCAATAATCAACCTAAGTAAATGGACTGAAAGCACCAATAAAAATACATAGAGTTACAAAATGGATTAAAAAAATAAGAACTTTCTGTATGCTGCCTACAAGAGACTAACTTCAAACCCAAAGACATACACAGACTACACGTGAAGGCATGGAAAAAGACGTTTCATTCAAATAGTAGGGAGAAAAAGCAGGAGTAGAAGTACTTGTATCAGACAAAATAGATTTCAAAACAAAGAAAGTAACAAGAGACAAAGAAGGACATTACATAATGATAAAGGGGTCAATCCAACAAGAAGACATAACCATTATAAATATCTATCCACCCAACAGAGGAGCACCTACATATGTGAAACAAATTCTAACAATTAAAAGTGGAAATAGGATGCAATGCATTCATTTTAGACTTCAACACAACACTCACACCAAAAGAAAGATCAACCAGACAGAAAATAAATAATGAGGCAGAGTCAGTGAACAATGCATTAGAACAGATGGACATATACACATCTACAGAATACTCTACCCAAAAGCAACAGGATGCACATTCTTCTCAAGTGTACATGGAACATTTTTTAGAATAGATCACATAGTAGGCCTCAGTAAATTTAAAAATATCAAAATTGTACCAACCAGCTTCTCAGAGCACAAAGGCATGAAAATAGAAATAAATTATGCAGAGAAAACAAAAAAGCCCACAAACATATGGAGGCTTAACAACATGCTCCTAAATAACCAATGGATCAATGACCAAATTAAAACAGAGATCAAGCAATATATGGAGACAAATGAAAATGACAACTCAACAGCCCAACACCTGTGGGACACAGTGAAGGCAGTTCGAAGAGGAAAGTATATAGCAATACAGACTTACCTCAAGAAGGAAGAACAGTCACAAATAAAGTCAAAACTCACAAAAGTCGAAGCTAGAAAAGGAAGAATAAATGAGGCCCCAAATCAGTAGAAGGAGCAATATGATAAAGATCAGAGCAAAAATAAATAAACTAAAGTAAATAAAACAATAGAAAGAATCAATGAAAGCAAGAGCTGGTTCTTTGAGAAAAATCAACAAAATAGATAACCCCCTAGCCAGACTTATCAAGAAAAAAGAGATGTACACACATAAACAGAATCAGAAATGACAAAGGAAAAAATCAGTATGGACACCATGGAAATACAAAGAATTGTTAGAGAATACAATGAAAAATTATATGCTAAGAAATTGGATAACCTAGAAGAAATGGACAACTCTCTAGAAAAATGCAACCTTCCAAGACTGACCCAGGAAGAAACAGAAAATCTGAACAGACCAATTACCAGCAATGAAACTGAATTGGTAATAGAAAAACTACCGAAGAACAAAACCCCCATACCAGATGGCTTAACAGCTGAATTTTATCAAACATTTAGTGAAGACCTAATACCCACTCTTCTTAAAGTTTTCCAAAAAGTGGAGGAGAAGGGAATACTTCCAAACTCATTCGATGATGCCAGCATCACTCTAATACCAAAACCAAAGATACCACAAAAAAAAAAAGAAAATTACAGACCAATATCCCTGGTGAATATAGATACAAAAATCTTCAACAAAATATTAGCAAACTGAATTTAAAAATGCATCAGAAAGATCATCCATCATGATCAAGTGGAATTTATTCCAGGTATGCCAGGATCATACAATATTTGAAAATCCATCAGCATCATCCACCACATCAACAAAAAGAAGGACAAAAATCACATGATTATCTCCATAGATGCTGAAAAGGCATTTGACAAAATCCAACATCCATTTATGATAGAAATGCTCCACAAAATGGGTATAGAGGGCAAGTACCTCAACATAGTAAAGGCCATATATGACAAACCCACAGCCAACATCATACTTAACAGGAAGAAGCTGAAAGCTTTTCCTCTAAGATGGGTAACAAGACAAGGATGCCCACTCCCACTACTTTTATTCAATATAGTACTGGAGGTCCTAGCCACTGCAATCAGACAACACAAAGAAGTAAAATATATCCAGATTGATAAGGAAGAAGTTAAACTGTCACTGTTTGTACAAGGCATGATATTGTACATAAAAAAATCCTAAAGAATCCACCCCAAAACTATTAGAACTAATAACTGAGTTCATGAAGCTTGTGGGACACAAAATTAATACACAGAAATCTGTTGCATTCCTTTATATTAATGATGAACTAGGAGAAAAAGAAAGCAGAAAAACAACTCCATTTATCATTGCATCAAAAAGAATAAAATATTTAGAAATAAACCTAAAAGGGAGGTAAAAGACCCATACCCTGAACACTACAAGACATTCATGAGAGAAATTAAAGAAGCTACCAATAAATGGAAACACATTCCATTCTCATGGATAGGAAGAATTAAAAATATTGTCAAAATGGCCATCCGGCCTAAAGCAATCTACAGATTCAATGCAATCCCTATCTAAATACTAACAGCATTCTTCAGCAAACTAGAGCAAAAGAGTTCTCAAATTCATATGTAACCACAAAAGACCCAAAATAGCCAAAGCAATCCTGAGAAGGAAGTATAAAGCTGGGGGGATTATGCTCCCCAACTTCAAGCTCTACTACAAAGCCTCAGTAATCAAGACAATTTGGTACTGGCAGAAAAACAGACTCAGATATCAATGGAACAGAATAGAGAGTCCAGATATAAACCCAACCATATATGGTCAATTAATATACAATAAAGGAGACATGGATATACAGTGGGGAAATGACAGCCTCTTCAACCACTGGTGTTGGCAAAACTGGCAGCTACATGTAAGAGAATGAAACTGGATTATTGTCTAACTCCATACACATAAGAAAATTCAAAATGTGTCAAAGACCATAATGTAGTCATAAAACCATAAAACTCACAGAAGAAAACGTAGGCAAAAATCTCTTGAATATAAACATGAGAAACTTTTTCCTGAACATGTCTCCACATGCAAGGGAAACAAAAGCAAAAATGAACACATGGGACACAGCAATCTAAAAAGCTTCTGTACAGCAAAGCACACCATCAGCAGAACAGAAAGGCATCCTACAGTACGGGAGAATATATTCATAAAAGACATATCCAGTAAGGGGTTAACATCCAAAATATGTAAAGAGCTCACATGCCTAAACACCAAAAAAACAAATAACAATTAAAAATTTTGTGGAGGATCGGAGAGGCTCCTCTTCAAAGAAGAAATACAAATGGCCAAACAGGGACATGAAAAGATGCATCACATTGCTAATCATCAGGGAAGTGCAAATTAAAACCACAATGAGGTATCACCTCACACCAGTTTAGAATGGCCAACATCCAAAAGACAAGGAACAACAGATGCTGGTGAGGATGTGGAGAAAGGGGAGCCTCCTACACTTCTGGTGGGAATGTAAATTAGTTCAACCATTATGGAAAGCAGTTGGAGGTTCCTCAAAAACTAAAAACAGAAATACCATTTGACCCAGGATTTCCACTCCTAGGAGTTTACCTGGAGAAAACAAGATCCCTAATTCAAAGAGACATGCACCCCTATGTTTATTGCAGTACTATTTACAATAGCCAAGATATGGAAGCCACCTAAGTGTCCATCAGTAGATGAATGGATAAAGAAGAGTGGTACATATACACAATGGAAAATTATTCAGACATAAGAAGAAAACAAATCCTACCATTTGCAACAACATGGATGGAGCTATAGGGTATTATGCTCAGTGAAATAAACCAGATGGAGAAAGACAAATACCAAATGATTTCTCTCATTTGTGGAATATAACAACAAACAAAATCTGAAGGAACAAAACAGCAGCAGACTCACAGATTCCAAGAAGGAACTGGCTGTTGCCAAAAGGAAGGGGTTGGGGAGGGAGGGAGAATAGGATTTGGGGGCATTATAATTAGGACACATAATATAGGTAGGTCATGGGGAAGGCAGTACAGCACACAGAATACAATTAATGACTATATCATCTTAATATTTTGATAGACAATGACTGCAATGGGGGGGTGTTTGAAGACTTGATAATATAGGTGAATGTTGAAACCATAATGTTGCTCATGTGAAACCTTCATAAGACTGTATATCAATGATACTATAATAAAAAAACTGAATAAATGCAGTTCTTCACTCTTTGGGTCAATAGCTCAGCTATGAAACACTGCTGAAGAAAGTGGTACAATAGGTCAGACATAATTACTCCAGGTACTGACTGGAATTCTATTCCATTTCTGAAATGAATTTCAATCCTTTTTAGCCTCCTCTCAAGCCTACCTACTGTATCCTATTTTCGTCTTTGCTGTCAGCCAGTCACTTGCTTAAAATACAAGCCACTGGCTAGAATGCCTTCAATTCCTGCTACCAAACAAAAATGTATTTACACCCATATTCATTCTATGTTCCTTTCCTCCTATTAAGCAGAGATATTATTTCTGCTCATACATAAAATTCATTATTTTACATTTGTTTTGAATCTCATCTCTTCCTCTTTAAGGAATTTGACTAATCGTGTATTAAACTTTTCCCACTTAGTTGTGTCCTTCCCTTCAGTTTTTAATATGTTCATATTTATCTAATTTGTTGCCAAATTTCCTTCCAGTTACAGGCCTATGTCTCTTTTCCCCTTCATAACCAATTTTTAAAACTATTTTGTGAGGGAAATAGTTATTAGGTTATTGTTGGAGAATAAAGGCAAAAACCCATAATTTATAAAAAAGGAGAGAAAAACCATGCAGATAGTTCAAGAACAATGAAACTAGTTACATTTTGTTAAGAGAGTGTTAGTCAACTTCACCTAGTTGATGATGTTAATCTGGTCATTCACTTCTTGAAGAGCCAGCAGGGTATCAATTAAACAATTGGAGTTTATGGATTTTCTTTAAAACCTCAACAGTTTAGCTGAAGACCATGCCTTTAACAGGTTGAGACCTAAGTTTTTTTTTTGGCATCAATTTATTATATACTCTTTTCTTACTTCCAGAGCATTTCTCAGCCTACACAGACTAGATCCTCTCCCCATAACAAAGAAGACATCTGTATGTTCCTCTACAATTTATATGTTGCTAAATCCAACAAGCACTTTTTACCTCAGCCACAGTTAACATTATTGATCACTTCCTCATTTTTAAAACACTATTTCTTTGGCTTTTGTGAATTACACTCTCCTGCCTATTGGTTTCCCTCTTTGGCTGCCTCCTTTTTAGAATCACCTTCTTTTTCTAACCATTAAATGTTGTTGGGAGGACCTCAAGATTTCATCCTATGCCTTCCTTTTTTTTTTACTCCAGTTTTCCTATAAGCAGCCTCATCCACTTTGTCCATTAAGCTATTGCTTTTATAGTGGCAATTTAGAAATATACATCTCTTGTGCACATTTATCCTCTGAACTCCAGATATATATATATATATATAAAACTACCTACTAGACTATTCCACTTCAAACCAAATGGGTTAAAAGTTAAGACTTTTTTTCTACCCCTAAACTCATACCTCTCTTCCAGTGTTCCCTGTCTCAGTGAATGGTAGTACCATTTATCCAACTTCGTAAAGCAGAAACTTGGTAATTTACCTTGACAACCTCAATCCCTAATATTCAATTCATCCTGAGTCCTTTGATTTT
This sequence comes from Manis javanica, assembly GCF_040802235.1. Lineage (NCBI taxonomy): Eukaryota > Metazoa > Chordata > Mammalia > Pholidota > Manidae > Manis > Manis javanica. The sequence goes on along the minus strand of NC_133157.1, from coordinate 100,782,129 downwards.
ATATACTAAATAGCTGTCAAATGCATCTACTTTTCTTTGTAATCTACTGTTTACAACTTAGTGATGGTTAGCATGTTCTCCAGTATGCCTGAAATCCTGATTTATGCATTCATATTCACCAGGAGGAATCTTTAACACAAGTCAACTTCTGATCTGGAATTCCAAATTTCTCAGTGTTTAAACCCATAATTAGTTGACTTGAATATTTTATTAATTTGGTATATCAGATACATTGCCAAAGTATTTGTATATTTTCTGCCTTTCAAAGACTGTTTGAAAGGCATGATTGATGGGTTATGTTTAAATATCACCCAAGATACCTGTTACAAATGCACATTTCAGAGCTCCAAATCAGGTTTACATAATTAAAGTTTTTTATTTATGTGTGTGTGTGGATTAGGAATCTATAGGGTCCCTTAGATGATTATTGTACACTAACATCTGAGAATCTTGGAATAATCCTGTTCTTATTGCTGGCACATTTTATTGTTAGTATATGCTGGTGAGGTTAATGCCAGTGGTTACAGAGATACCTGTGGAAGCCTTCAGAGTGTATGGTGAGTTGCAGCAGAGAAATGTAGGTTAGTTATGTAGCCTGTATGCTTCAGAGATGTTCTGCTGGAACCTGTGCCCAGATCTCTTTGATGAAGTGTTATAGCTGGTAATCCAACTGTATGTTTCATATTCCTTTAGTTCTCTTCTCCCAGAAAGAATTTGTGTTTAAATTTAATCCCTATTTGGAAACATGTATGAGGTAGACAATCAAGAGACAAAATTCACATAGTAATCTGAATAGGGAAAGTTTAACATAAAGAATTATTGTAGCAGGAGAATACCTACTAAGGAGGAAAAGATAACTCTAAAGAATACAGGGGCAGAAGACAGGGCATCCTTTACATCTAGAGTGGAAGCAAGAGTACTCAGGAAAGAGCAAATCTGAATACCCCCAGTGTCTTCCTACTCTTAACCTAGAGTTAAGATCCAGACCTTGTGAAGAAGGAGCAGCTGTCATCACTGGATGGCAGACAAGTTGGCTGAGATGCCATGCTGGCAGAACTGGAACTCACCGGGCAGCTGCTCATGAGGGTGGTACATGGGGAAGCCATCCTCTCTTGTGCTGGGAAAAGCCATCTTCCAGGGAGGTGCTTGTACCTCTTGCTGGAAAGCAGTGTACAGGGTGGATGCTGGAAAGGTTCCCAAAGGGAGAGTCTGTATTGGTAAATTTTGCTAAGAAGTTCTGGGAGAAGCTGCCTTTGAGAATGTGCCATGCCAGGGATCTTGCCAGAAAGCCACTCATGGATGTGGTGCTGTTGAAGGCCGTTGGGGGAGAACACTATCAGGTATACTGTGTATTACGATAGGATTAAGCAGAGACAGAAAGATGACCGAACTAAGAAGAACAGCTGCTTCCCCCTCTAGTGTCCAGTACCCTCTACAGACAAAGGTTAACATCATGCCATCTGTCAAGAGAGAAACATTCCACTCTCTCTTTTCCACTATGATTGTTCCTCTGTTTTAAGCAGGACAGTGATGAATGGATTTTTAGATGAAAGGCAATGAATTGATAACTGTAGCTGATTACTGCATTACTTTTCAGACTCAATTTATAATTGGCATCCTCTTGCTTGGGATCTTGTCCTTTCAGAATGTTTCCATACATTCCCTTCTTCCCTTCTGCCTGTTTTGAATCGCCTAATCTCAGATTTCCAGCGCATTGCCAATATTTACTTCCTGCTATTATTTCCTAATCACACTTCAAGTAGCCATTTCTAAAATGAAATCTCTGTTTTAAATTCTCAGTGCTGGAATTTCTTTTTGTTAGGTCCCAGAATTATGCCTTGATTATTACTACTATTGTTTTTTTCAGCTTTCCTTCATCATAAGGATTGAATGTATCTACATAGATAGATCTCTGCTATTCTATTGTCAAAACTGGCCTCAGTTACCAATCTTCACAAATTGGCTATTTCTGAGCTTCTTTCATTGTGGTTTTTGGGTCACTCATTCTTACAGACTTTCTTTAAATGGGCTTATCAGAATACCAATTGGGGTCTGTCATCTTATCTGTGTGTATTACTGATTCTCTCTACTGCTCATCACTCTGTAGGGTGGTCAGTTCCAAAAGGCTTGAGACACCCACATAGGCCTTAGTCTTCCCCAGGTAGCCTGAGGAATGCTGGCTCAATGACCTTTATATATTAACTTCTGGAAGTTAATAGTTGAAAGTATATTAGCCTTTGAGAGCAAATTTCTATCTTCCCATGCTTTATCACAGCAAGAATATTCTTAGGAAGGATTTTGGGGAAGTAATTACTTTAGAATTGTCTAGTAGGTATTTTGAATTGCCTTTAACTGATTCTGCTACAATTGTTATTGAATTTGCTTAAAATTCTTATATATTAATACAATAAACAAAAATTGGAATTGAGTTTTGATATGTAGAAGTCAACACTTAGCTATAATTCTATAGGTAATTGCTTAAGAAAGTTCAAAAATCTTACTATTTGATTACAGTTATTGATAATATAAAAATTATTTAGATATGATTAATGATGAAATGTCTTTCGTGTATGGCAGCAAAATGGGTATTTTCTAAGTAACTGGTTAATTTTATTATTTTAGATCAGTAAAGACCAAAGTTCTTTGGAAGGAGAATTTTCAGTACCTGATAAAACAGTCTCTTTAAACATGGTACAAATAGTAAAGCAGATACAAAAAGTTGAAGAACTGAAAAATCTCTTTAAACAAGGGTCTGACTCCTGTTTGAGAGCCATGTTGTCTAAACCCAAGTAAGTAAAATGAGAGTTAATATAATTAAAAACAATAAAAATGGATATATAATTTATAATTAATGTAAGATAAAGGTTCAGATATTATACCATATTTAGAGTTTCCAAATCTAAGACAGTTTAGTCAGCTTGTTTCTGTTTGAAATGGCACTACCCAGTACAGTTAGACACTCACCTCATATGGCTAATTAAATTAAAATTCAATTCAGTTTGATTAAAAAATCAATCCCTTAGTCACACTAGCCACATTTCAAGTGCTTAGTAGCCACATATGGCTAATGTTAGAAAGTTCTTTTGGACATTGCTGGTTTTGAAATATGTAGCTTATAAACTTTCTCTCACTTTGGGTAGCATCTGTACATAAATAAGAAACTAAAGTATAATTAAATATCTCATTGTTCATGAACACTGTATTAAAAATTGGATATGGATAGGGATATGTTCCAAAGATTAATTACCTACTTTTTAGTTGAGAAAAGCCTTTTTTTGGGGGTGGGGAGAGGAAGATTCAAATGAATGATTATAATGATATTCCCATTATCTGTTGGCATTCATTTTTGATATTTGGGATTTACCTGTCTTGAAATTAAATAGATGAATAAATCATCGTCATAGAATATCTTCAGTGATTTTTTTCCACTTCACATAATTACCACTTTATAAAAAATGGTGAGAACACTTTAGATCTACTCTCAGCAAATTTCAAGTAGACTGTACAATAGTATTATTAAATGTAAACACCATGGTGTTCCTTAGATCTCTAGAGCTTTTTCAATTTAAAACTGAAAGTATACCCTTTGACTAATATCTCCCCATTTCCCCAATTTCCCAGTCCCTGGAAACCACCATTCTAGTGTCTGGTTCTAAGAGTTCTACTTTTTAGATTCCACATACAGTGTTTGTCTTTATCTGGCTTATTTCACTTAGCATAACATCCTCCAGGTTCATCCATGCTGTCACAAATGGCAGCATTTCCTTCTTTGTATGGACAGATAGTATTTCATTGTATATATAAAGCATGATTTCTTTACCCATTCATCCATTGATAGAAACAGGTTGTTTCCATATCTTGGCAGTTGTGAATAATACTGCAATACACATGGAATGCACATATCTCTTCAAAGATACTGATTTCATTTCCTTTGGATATATACCTGGAAGTGGGATTGCTGCATTATTTGGTAGTTCTATTTTTAATTTTTTGAAGAACCTCTATACTTTATGGTTCTATCCATAGTGGCTGTATCAATTTACATTGCCACCAGTACTGTACAAGGATTAACTCCACATCCTCACCAACATTTGTATCTTGTCTTTTTGATAATAGCCATCCTAACAGTGGTGAGGTGATATCTCATTGTGCTTTGGATTTGCATTTCTGTGATGATTAGTCGAGCACCTTTTCACGTACCTGTTGTCCATTTGTATGTCTTTGGAAAAATGTCTATTCAGGCTCTTTGGCAATTTTTTAATTGGGCTATTAGTAGTAGCAGTATTTACTATTGATTTGTATCAGTTTCTTATAAATTTTGGATATTCACTGTATCAGTGCATGGTTTGAACATATTTTTTGCCATTCTGTAGATTGCCTTGTCATTTTGTTGATATTTCTTTTATTGTACAGAAAATTTTTCATTTGATGCAATCTCATTTATTTTTCCTTTTGTTGGCTGTGTTTTTTTGGTGTAATATCCAAAATATCATTGCCAAGACCCATGTCAAAGAAGCTTTAACCATGTTCTCTCCTAGGAGTTTTGTGTTTAGGCCTTACATTTAAGTCTTTAATCCATTTCTAGTTCATTTTTGTGTATGATATAAGATAATGGTTCTATTTCATTCTTTTAAATTTGTTTCTTTCTTTTTATTAAAATATCATTGATATACAATCATATTATAGTTTCAAGTACATAATACAGTGGTTCAACATTCACCCATATATCAAGTACTCACCCGATCCATTGTGGTCACTGTCTGTCAACATAGTAAGATGTTATAGAGTTATTAATTGAATTCTCTGTGCTGTACTATGGTCCCCGTGACCTACCTATATTATGATTGCAAATTATTGTGCTCCTGAATCCCCTGCTCCCTCCCTCCCCTACTTCCCAGTCCCTCCCCTTTGGGAACCACTAGTCCCTTCTTGGCATCTGTGAGTCTACTGCTACTTTGTTCCTTTTGTTTTGCTTTGTTTTTATATTCAACAGATGAGTGAAATCATTTGGTATTTGACTCTCTCTGCCTGGCTTATTTCACTGAGCATAATACCCTCTACATCCATCCATGTTGATGCAAATTGCAAGATTTCTTTTGTTCTTATGGCTGAATAATATTCCATTGTGTATATGTACCACCTCTTCTTTATTCATTCATCTATTGATGGACATTTAGATTGCTTCCATTTCTTGGCTGTTGCAAATAGGGCAGCAATAAACATAGGGGTGCACATAGTTTTTAAATCAGGGGTCTTGTTTTCTTTGGGTAAGTTCCTAGGAGTGGAATTACTGGGTCAAATGGAATTTCTGTTTTTAGTTTTTTGAGGAATCTCCATATTGCTTTCCACAATGGCTGTACCAATTTGCAATCCCACCAACAGTGTAGGAGCGTTCCCATTTCTCCACATCTTCTTCAGCATTTGTTATTTCTTGTCTTTTGGATAGTGGCCATTCTAATTGCTGTGAGGTGATATCTCATTGTGGTCTTATTTTGCATTTTCCTGTGATTAGCTATGTGGAGAATCTTTTCATGTGCCTATTGGCCCTCTGTATTTCTTCTTTGAAGAAGTGTCTGTTAAGGTCCTCCATCCGTTTCTTAATTGGGTTATTTGTTTTGGGTGTTGAGGCATATGAGCTCTTTATATATTTTGGATGTTAAGTCCTTATCAGACTAGTCCTTTATAAATATATTCTCCCATACTGTAGGATGCTAGAATGCCTTTTTATTCTGCTGATGGTGTTCTTTGCTGTACAGAAGCATTTTAGTTTGATGTAGTCCCACTTGTTCATTTTTTATTTTGTTTCCCTTGCCTGTGGAGATGTGTTCAAAAAAAGTTACTTATGTGTATATTCAAGATATTTTTGCCTGTGTTTTATAGTTTCATGACTTACATTCAGGTCTTTGATCCATTTTGATTTTACTTTTGTGTATGGAGATAGACTATAATCCAGTTTCATTCTCTTACACGCTGCTGTCCAGTTTTGCTAACACCAGTTGTTGAAGAGGCTGTCTTTTCCCCATTGTTTATTTATGGTACTTTATCTTATATTAATTGACCATAGATCTGTGGGTTTATATCTGGGCTCTATATTCTGTTCCATTGATCTATGAAGAGTATGTTTAATTTTTTTTTGAGAGGGCATCTCTTATATTTATTGATCAAATGGTTGTTAACAACAATAAAATTCTGTGTAGGGGACTCAATGCACAATCATTAATCAACCCCAAGCCTAATTCTCAACAGTCTCCAATCTTCTGAAGCATAACGAACAAGTTCTTACATGGTGAACAAGTTCTTACATAGTGAATAAGTTCTTACATGGTGAACAGTGCAAGGTCAGTCATATCACAGAAACTTTCAGTTTTGATCATGCATCATGAACTATGAACAATCAAGCCAGATATGATTATCCATTTGATTTTTATACTTGATTTATATGTGAATCCCACATTTCTCCCATATTTTTTTTTTTTTACTAAAATGCTGAAGTGGTAGGTAGATGCAAGATAAAGGTAGAAAACATAATTTAGTGCTGTAAGAGGGCAAATGTAGATGATCAGGTCTGTGCCTATAGACTAAGTATTAATTCAAGCTAGACAAGGGCAGCAAAACATCCATGGATGCAGAAGATTTCTCTCAAAATGGGGGGGGGTGAGGTTCTAAGCCTCACCTCTGTTGATCCCCAATTTCTCAGCTGATGGCCCCCCTGTGACTGTGCCTGTCTTAGGTTGTTCCTCCCTTGAGGAATCTTACCCGTCTCTGGCTAACCAGTCATCTTCTGGGGCCATCCAGGGAAATGTAAAGTTGGTAAGTGAGAGAGAAGCAATAGTGTTTGAAAAGGTTAGCTTTTTGCTTCTTTGCGTATTTATGCCCTGTGGCTTCTATGCCCAACATTTGTCTTAAGGTATCTTTACCATTTCAAAGAATTATGATACTTGGTAATTTTCAATATGAGGCACGAATTCTACTAAAGGGTTGTAATTAGGAAGAAGAAAAGCTATAGAAGTAGCAGACGGAAGAAAACATGGGAAGATTGATTATTTCTTTGACATAACTTCTTGTAGAGTAACATAAGCATGTATAGGTTTTAACAAACTACTAATTAAATTGCGTACATACATTAACAGAATAGGAATACAGTTACATAACAAAAGCAGATCTACAATTACCAGCCATATCCAGTGAAACCAAGAAAACCAGTTAGGTACCCTAGGCATTTGTGAAAACTTATCAATAATATGGTAGGTATTGTCTAACTGAATTTGAATAGTTTGAGAAAAATCAGACAAATTAAAACAACACATTCCTAGGAACTGTTCACATCCCATATGTTCTTTTAACAATGATAGTCTACAGTCACACGATTTTGGAGCACTGCAACTTGCACTTCTCCTAATTCTTGGTTGAGTTCCGACAATATAGATCCAGTCAAATTTGTTGTTTTACTGTATGCAGAGGCCAGCTTAGATATCTCCTTCTTCATTCCAATGGCAAGTCCAGGAACCGGTGGGATGAATGCAGCTACAACTGCAACAGTGCCAGGATCTTTGTTGAAGTTTTTTTTTGATGATCATCTTCTGGAAAGACTCTTCCAGAGGATGTTGATGTTGGATGTTCTTCATATCGTATCTGAATTCGTTTTCTGGGTAGTCAAATTAGGCTTTGATCCTCTATATAAACACAAACAAGCCTTTTGCCCACACTTTGATATGACCTTTCTACCATTGTGAAGAACCTATTGGAGACCACCACACATGAACTGCTTTTTTTTTAAGGGAAAGAAATATTATAAGAAAAATGTACTTCCATAGCTGATCATCCGACACCCTTTAAAAGATAAAAATTAAGAATATGTAAAGCATACATTAATCGTTGATTGCAGTTAATTTTATCCTATCTGGGAGTAATCCCACTTTTTTTGTTATCATTAATCTACAATTACATGAAGAATATTATGTTTACTAGGCTCTCCTCTACACCAAGTCCCCCACACAAACTCCATTACAGTCACTGTCCATTCAGCATAGCAAAATGTTGTAGAATCGCTAGTTGTCATCTCTGTGTTGCACAGCCCTCCCCTTTCCCCCACGCCCCACATTCTACATGCTAATCATAATACCCCCTTTCTTCTTCCCCACCCTTATCCCTCCCAACCCTCACATTCTCCCCAGTCACTTTCCCTTTGGTAACTATTAGTCCATTCTTGGGTTCTGTGATTCTGCTGCTGTTTTGTTCTTTCAGTTTTTCCTTTGTTCTTATACTCCACAGATGAGTGAAATCATTTGGTATTTGTCTTTCTCTGCTTGGCTTATTTCACTGAGCATAATACCCTCTAGCTCCATCCATGTTGTTGCAAATTGTAGGATTTGTTTTCTTCTTATGGCTGAATAATATTCCATTGTGTGTATGTACCACATCTTCTTTATCCATTCATCTACTGATAGACACTTAGGTTGCTTCCATTTCTTGGCTATTGTAAATAGTGCAGCGATAAACATAGGGGTGCATCTGTCTTTTTCAAACTGGAGTGCTGCATTTATTAGGGAAAATTCCTGGGAGTGGAATTCCTGGGTCAAAGGGTAAGTCCATTTTGAGAATTTTGAGGAACCTCCTTACTGCTTTCCACAGTGGTTGAACTAATTTACATTCCCACCATCAGTGTGGGAGGGTTCCCCTTTCTCCACATCCTCACCAACATTTGTTGTTGTTTGTGTTCTTGATGGTGGTCATCCTAACTGGTGTGAGGTGATATCCCATTGTGGTTTTAATTTGCATTTCTCTGATAGTTAAAGATGTGGAGCATCTTTTCATGTATCTGTTGGCCATCTGAATTTATTTTTTGGAGAACTGTCTGTTCAGTTCCTCTGCCCATTTTTTAATTGGATTATTTGCTTTTTGTTTGGTGAGGTGCGTGAGCTCTTTATATATTTCGGATGTCAAGCCTTTATCGGATCTGTTATTTACAAATATATTGTCCTATACTGCAGGGTACTTTTTGTTCTATTGATGGTGTCTTTTGCTGTATAGAAGCTTTTCAGCTTGATATAGTCCCACTTGTTCATTTTTGCTTTTGTTTTACTTGCCCGGGGAGATATGTTCATGAGGAAGTCACTCATGTTTATGTCCAAGAGATTTTTCCCTATGTTTTTTTCTCAGAGTTTTATGGTTTCATTACTTACATTCAGCTGTTTGATCCATTTCAAATTTACTTTTGTGTATGGGGTTAGACAATGGTCCAGTTTCATTCTCTTACATGTAGCTGTCCAATTTTGCCAGCACCATCTGTTGAAGAGACTGTAATTTCACCATTGTATGTCCATGGCTCCTTTATCAAATATTAATTGACCATATATGTTTGGGTTAATATCTGGAGTCTCTAATCTGTTCCACTGGTCTGTGGCTCTGTTCTTGTGCCAGTACCAAATTGTCTTGATTACTATGGCTTTGTAATAGAGTTTGAAGTTGGGGAGTGAGATCCCCGCCACTTTATTCCTCCTTCTCAGGATTGCTTTGGCTATTTGGGGTCTTTGGTGTTTCCATATGAATTTTTGAACTATTTGTTCCAGTTCGTTGAAGAGTGTTGCTAGTAATTTGATAGGGATTGCATCAAATCTGTATATTGCTTTGGCAGAATGGCCATTTTGACTATATTAATTCTTCCTAGCCAAGATCATGGGATGAGTTCCCATTTCTTAGTGTCCTCTTTAATTTCTCTTAAGAGTGTCTTGTGGTTTTCAGGCTATAGTTCTTTAACTTCTTTGGTTAGGTTTATTCCTAGGTATTTTATTCTTTTTGATGCAATTGTGAATGGAATTGCTTTCCTGATTTCTCTTTCTATTGGTTCATTGTTAGTGTATAGGAAAGCCAGAGATTTCTGTGTGTTAATTTTGTATCCTGCACCTTTGCTGTATTCCAATATAAATTCTAGTAGTTTTGGAATGGAGTCTTTCGGGTTTTTTATGAACAATATCATGTCATCTGCAAATAGTGACAGTTTAACTTCTTTACCAGTCTGGATTCCTTGTATTTCTTTGTTTTGTCTGATTGCCATGGCTAGGACCTCCAGTACTATGTTAAATAACAGTGGGGAGAGTGGGCATCCCTGTCTTGTTCCCGATCTCAGAGGAAAAGCTTTCAGCCTCTTGCTGTTCAGTGTGATGTTGGCTGTTGGTTTATCATATATGGCCTTTATTATGTTGAGGTACTTGCCCTCTATACTCATTTTGCTGAGAGTTTTTATCATGAATGGATGTTGAATTTTGTCAAATACTTTTTCAGCATCTATGGAGATGATCATGTGGTTTTTGTCCTTCTTTTTTTTTATGTGGTGGATGATGTTGATGGATTTTCGAATGTTGTACCATCCTTGCATCCCTTGTTTTTGGTATTAGGGTTATGTTGGCTTCATAGAATGAGTTTGGGAGTATTCCCTCCTCTCCTATTTTTTGGAAAACTTTAAGGAGAACGGGTATTATGTCTTCTCTATGTGTCTGATAAAATTCTGAGGTAAATCCGTCTGGCCTGGGGGTTTTGTTCTTGGGTAGTTTTTTGATTACCGCTTCAATTTCTTTGCTTGTAATTGGTTTGTTTAACTTTTGCATTTCTTCCTTGGTCAGTCTCGGAAGGTTGTATTTTTCTATAAAGTTGTCTATTTCTTCTAGGTTTTCCAGCTTGTTAGCATATAGGTTTTCATAGTAGTCTTTAATAATTCTTTGTATTTCTGTGGAGTCTGTCGTGATTTTTCCATTCTCGTTTCTGATTCTGTTGATGTGTTTTGATTCTCTTTTTCTCTTAATAAGTTTGGCTAGAGGCTTATCTATTTTGCTTATTTTCTCAAAGAACCAGCTCTTGGTTTCATTGATTTTTTCTATTGTTTTATTCTTCTCAAATTTGTTTATTTCTTCTCTGATCTTTATTATGTCCCTCCTTCTGCTGACTTTAGGCCTCATTTGTTCTTTTTTTTCCAGTTTGGTAATTGTGATGTTAGCCTATTCATTTGGGATTGTTCTTCCTTCTTTAAGTGTGCCTGGATCGCTATATACTTTCCTCTTAAGACTGCTTTTGCTGCTTCCCGCAGAAGTTGGGGCTTTGTGTTGTTGTTGTCGTTTGTTTCCGTATATTCCTTGATCTCTATTTTGATTTGTTCGTTGATCCATTGATTTAGGAGCATGTTGTTAAGCCTCCATATGTTTGTGAGCCTTTTTGTTTTCTCTGTAGTGTTTATTTCTAGTTTTAAACCTTTTTGGTCTGAAAAGTTGGTTTGTAGAATTTCAATCTTTTGGAATTTACTGAGGGTCTTTTTGTGACGTAGTATGTGGTCTACTCTGGAGAATGTTCCATGTGCACTTGAGAAGAATGTGTATCCTGTTGCTTTTGGATGTAGAGTTCTATAGATATCTATTAGGTCCATCTATTCTAGTGTGTTGTTCAGTGTGTCCGTGTCCTTACTTATTTTCTGTACAGTGGATCTATTCTTTGCAGTGAGTGGCATGTTGAAGTCTCCTAAAATGAATGCATTGCATTCTATTTCTCCCTTTAGTTCTGTTAGTATTTGTTGCACATATGCTGGTGCTCTTGTTTTGGGTTCATATATATTAATAATGGTTATATCCTCTTGTTGGACTGAGCGCCTTATAATTATGTAATGTCCTTCTTTATCTCTTGTTACTTTCTTTGTTTTGAAGTCTCTTTTGTCTGATACTAGTACTGCAACCACTGCTTTCTTCTCTCTGTTGTTTGCGTGAAATATGTTGTTCCATCCCTTGACTTTTAGTCTGTGCCTGTCTTTGGGTTTGAGGTGAGTTTCTTGTAGGCAGCATATAGATGGGTCTTGCTTTTTATCCATTCTATTGCTCTATGTCTTTAGATTGGTGCATTCAGTCCATTTACATTTAGGGTGATTTTTGAAAGATATGTACTTATTGCCATTGCAGGCTTTAGATTCATGGTTACCAAAGGTTCAAGGTTAGCTTCTTTAATATCTTACTGCCTAACTTAGCTTGCTCATTGAGCTATTATATACTCTGTCTGAAGCTTTTCTTCTCTCCCTTCTTATTCCTCCTCATCCATTCTTTATATGTTGGTTGTTTCATTCTGTGCTCTTTCGTGTTTCCTTTAACTGCTTTTAGTGAGTAGTTGATTTCATTTTTTGCATTTAGTTAGTATTTCGTTGTTCTGCTTTCTTTGTTGTGATTTTATTTATTCTGGTGACTTCTGTTTAGTCTTAGGAGTGCTCCCGTCTAGAATAGTCCCTCTAGAATATCATGTAGAGTTGGTTTGTGGGAGGCAAATTCCCTCAACTTTTGCTTGTCTGGGAATTGTTTAATCCCTCTTTTACATTTAAATGGTAATTGTGCTGGTAACAGTATTCTCATCAGATATGTGTTACAAACATTTTTACCTAATCTGTGGCCTGTCTTCTTATTCTCTTGATATTGTCTTTCACACAGTAGAACTTTTTAGTTTTAGTGATTATTTCTTTCATGGATCATTCCTTTGGTGTTGTACATAAACAGTCATACCCAAGGTCTTATAGGCTTTCTCCTATATATTCTTGGTTTAAGGCCCTTCTGTTTCATTGCATTAAATATATAATGCCATTCTCTTCTGGCCTGTAAGGTTTCTGTTGAGAAGTCTGATGTTAGCCTGATGGGTTTTCCTTTATAGGTGACCTTTTTCTTCTCTCTAGCTACCTTTAAAGCTCTGTCCTTGTCCTTGATCTTTGCCATTTTGATTATTATGTGTCTTGATGTTGTCCTCTTTGTGTCCTTTCTGTTGGGAGTTCTGAGTACTTCTGTGGTCTGATTGATTATTTCCTCCCCCAGTTTGGGGACATTTTCAGCAATTATTTCTTCAAAGGCACTTTCTATCCATTTCTCTCTCTCTTCTTCTTCTGGTACCCCTATATTGCGGATATTGTTCCTTTTGGATTGGTTCTCTTAATATTGTTTCATTCCTGGAGATCCTTTTATCTCTCTCTCTGTCAGCTTCTATGTGTTCCTGTTCTCTGGTTTCTGTCCCATCAATGGCCTCTTGCATCTCATCCATTCTGCTTATAAATCCTTCCAGAGTTTGTTTCACTTCTGTAATCTCCCTCCAGACATCTGTAATCTCCCTCCAGACTTCATCCCTTAGCTCTTGTATATTTCTCTGCATCTCTGTCAGCATGTGTATGATTTTTATTTTGAATTCTTTTTCAGGAAGATTGGTTAGGTCTGTCTCCTTCTCAGGTGTTGTCTCTCTTATCTTTGTCTGCCTCAAATTTTGCCTTTTCATGGTGATAGAGATAGTTTGTGGAGCTGGCATGAGTGATGGCTGGGAGAATGTCCCTTGTTGGTTTGTGGCCTTTCTCTCCTGTGTGAACAGCGACCTCTAGTGGCTTGTTTTGGGCAGCTGCGCACAGACGGGGCTTCTGGTTCTTGCCCGGACAGTATGGAGTTTATCTCCGCTGTTGCTGTGGGCGTGGCCTGCCTCAGGCTGCTGCTATGATATGGCAGAGCCACATCAGAGGAGAAAAGGCCAGGGGCTCTTTATCTCTGTGAGGGGCCTCTGAGCTGCCCTGCTATCCAGGGGTCTAGAGTGCCTGGAGTTCTCTGCTGCTGGGCTGTGTCCCAGGACATTTCTGTCTGGTTTTGGGGTCCCTGTCCCTTTAAGACTTCCAAAAAGCACTCCCTTTTCTTTGTCCCTGGGGTGCCATCTGCAGGGATCTGCTCACAGGTCTTACCCTCCTGTTTCCCTCATTTTCAGCACCCCACGCATGCACTGTGTCTGCGCTCTGGTGTGGATTGGTAGGGCTGCATGTTTAGCAGTCCTGGGCTCCCTCTCCCTCCCCGCTCCGACTCCTCTCCTCCCTCTGGGAGGTGGGGTGAGGGGCTCTCGGGTCCTGCTGGGCTGCGGCTTGTATCTTTCCCCCTTTGCGAGGTGCTGGGTTCTCGCAGGTGTGGATGTAGTCTGGCTGTTGTCCTGTGTCTTCTGGTCTCTAATATTGTTGTATTTGTCGTATTTGTCATATTTTCAAAAATATATGTGGTTTTGGGAGAAGATTTCTGCTGTTCTACTCATGCCGCCATCTTGGCTCCACCAATAGTATGTTTAATTTTGTAAGAACCTGCGAAACTGTCTTGCAAATGGTCTTTACTATTTTGCACTTCCAATTAATGAATGAGATTTCCTATTGCTCCACATCCTTGCCAGCATTCAGTGTTAACAATATTCTGGATTTGACCACTCTAATAGGTGTGTAATGATATCTTATTATTGCTTTAAGTTGCATTTTCCTGTTGACATGTGATAGGTAGCATCTTTTATTATGCTTATTTGCTATCTGTAGCTCCCTTTGGTGAGGGTTCTGTTAAGGTTTTTGGTCCAGTTTTTAATTGGGTTGTTTTCGTATTGTTCAGTATTAAATTTTCTTTGTATATTTTGGATAACAGTATTCTCATCAGATATGTGTTACAAACATTTTTACCTAATCTGTGGCCTGTCTTCTTATTCTCTTGATATTGTCTTTCACACAGTAGAACTTTTTAATTTTAGTGATTATTTCTTTCATGGATCATTCCTTTGGTGTTGTATATAAACAGTCATACCCAAGGTCTTATAGGCTTTCTCCTATGTTACCTTCTAGGAGTTTTATGGTTTTGCCTTTTACATTTAGGTCTGTGATCCATATTGAGTTAATATTTTTGAAGTATGTAAGGTTTTTTTCTGAACTTTTTGCATGTCGATATCCAGTTCCAGCACCATTTGTTGAAGAGATATATTTTCACCATTGTATTACCTTTTCTTCTTTGACATAAATCAGTTAACTCTGTTTTTGTGAGTCTATTTCTGAGCTCTATATTCGTCCCAGTGGTCTGTTTGTTTATTCCTTTGTCAGTACCACATTGTATGGATTTCTGAACTTTATAGTAAGTCTTGAAGTCAGTTTGTCAATATCAAAATTCCTTGATGGGACTTTTTGGGGATCAGATTGAATCTATAGATACAGTTGGGAAGAACTAACATTGTCCTATCCATGAAGATGGAGTATCTTCCCATTTCTCCAGTTTTTTCAATTTCATACATCAGAGTTTTGTAGTTTTCCTCCTATAGGTCTTATACATATTTTAGCGTTAATCTAGTGTTAGATTTACACCTAATATTTTCTTTTCTGGATGCTAATGTAATGGTGTTTCATTTTTATTTAACACTAACTTGCTCATTAGTGATATGCAGGAAAGTAATTTTGACTTTTGAATATCAATCTTGTATCCTGCAAACTTGCAAAATTACTTATTAATTCAAGTATTTTTGTCATTTATTTTGGATTTTCTACATACATGGTCATGTTACTTATGAAAATTTTTTTTTATTTATTTCTTCCCAATCAGTATACTTTGTATTTGTTTTTCTTGTCTTATTACAGTAGCCAGAACTTCCAGTATAATGTTGAAAATAAGTGGTGAGGGGTGATATCCTTGTCTTGTACTTGATATTAGTAGGAAATCTTGAATTTTTCATCATTAATATGAAGTTACCTGTAGGTTTTTTTGTAGATATTCCTCAATTACTGAGAATTTTTATGATGAATTTGTGTTGTTCTGTCAAATGCTTTTTTGTTTATTGATATGATCATGTGGTTTTTCTTTTTTAGCCTGTTGATGTGATTACATTAATTGCCTTTAAAATGTTGACTCAGCCTTGCATACCTTGGATAAATCCCTCTTGGTCATGGTGTGTAATTATTTTTATACATTGTTGGAATCAATTTGGTTAGATTTTGTTAAGGATTTTTGCATCTATATTCATGGGTGATACTGGTCTGTAGTTTTCTTTTCCAGTAATATTGTCTAGTTTTGGTATTAGAGTAATTATGGCCCCACAGAATGAGTTAGAAAGTGTTCCCTCTGCTTCTCTCACCTGAAGAGATTGTAGAGAATTAGTATTATTTCTTCCTTAAATATTTAGTAGAATTCACTAGTGAACCCATCTAGAGTGGTGTTTTCTGTTTTGGAAGGTTATTTAATTATTAATTCAATTTATTTAATTGATATGAGCCTATTCAAGTAATCTATTTTTTTTTCTTGTATGCATTTTGGAAAATTGTGTCTTTCAAGGAATGAGCCCATTTCATCTAGGTTATCAAATTTGTGGGCATAGGGTTATTCATGATATTCCCTTTTATCCTCTTATTATCCATATGATTGTAGTCATAGCTGCTATTTAACTTCTATTAGTAACTTGTATTCTTTCTGTTTTTTTTCTTAGCCTGCAGAGAAGTGTCTCAATTTTATCTATTTTTTATTGAAATATAGTTTATATACAATATTATATTGGTTTCAGGTGAACAACCTAGTGATTCACCAATTATATACATTACTAAATGCTCAACATGAGAAATGTAGTTATCATATATCATCATACCAAGGTCTTACAATATTATGAACTATATTCCCTGTTCAGTACTTCATCCCTGTGACTAAATTTGTTCTATAAGTTGAAGTTTGTACCTCATTATTCAGTCTCTTGACCTATTTCACCCACACTCCCAGATCCTGTGGTAACTAACTGTTCTCTGTGTTTCTCAGTCTATTTCTGTTTTGTTTGTTCATTTGTTTTGTTTTTCAGATTCCACATATAAGTGAAACCAAATGGTATTCATCTATCTCTGACTTATTTCACTTAGTATAATGTGGTCTAGGTCCATCCCTGTTGTCACAAATGACAAGATTTATTTTTAATGGCTGATAAATATTCCATTGTACATGTGTACCACATCTTCATCCATTCATCTCTTGAGGGACACTTTGGTTGATTCCATATCTTAGCTATTGTAAATAATTCTTCAACAAACACAGGGATGCATATTTCTTTTTTGAGTTAATGATTTCATTTTCTTCAGGTATATTCCCAGAAATGGAATTGCTGGGCCATATGACATTAATATTTTTAGTTTTTTGAGAATCTTCCATAATGCTTTCCACAAAATTGGCTGCACCAATTTTCTATGCCACTAGCAGTGTGTAATGGTTGCCACATCCTTGTCAACACTAATTTCTTGTCTTCTTGATACTAGCTGATCTGACTGGCTTGAGGTGGTATCTAATTATAGTTCTGATTTGCATTGCCCTGATGATTAGTATATTTTCATGTTTCTGTTGGCCATGTGTATGTCTTCTTTGGAAAAATGTCTATTCAGGTCCTCTGCCTATTAAAAAAATTTTTTTATTTTGTTTTCATTAATGTACAATTACTTGAATAACATTATGGTTAGTAGACTCCCCACATTATCAATCCCCCCCCACATACCCCATTACAATCACTGTCCATCAGCTGAGTAAGATGCTATAGAATCATTACTTGTCTTCTCTGTATATACTGCCTTTCCTGTGTCCACCCCTGTACATTATGTGTGCTAATCATAATGCCCCATATTCCCCCTTATCCCTCCCTTCCCACCCACCTTCCCCAGTCCCCTTTCTGTTGGTAACTCTTAGTCCATTTTGGGTTCTGTGAGTCTGCTGCTGTTTTGTTCCTTCAGTTTTTTCTTTCTTCATATACTACACAAATGAGTGAAATCATTTGATACTTGTCTTTCTTCATCTGGTTTATTTCACTGAGCAAAATACCCTCTAGCTCCATCCATGTTGTTGCAAATGGTAGGATTTGTTTTCTTCATATGGTTGAATAATATTCCATTGTGTGTATGTACCACATCTTCTTTATCCATTCATCTACTGATGGACACTTAGGTTGCTTCCATGTCTTGGCTATTTTAAATAGTGCAGTGATAATCATAGGGGTGCATCTGTCTTTTTCAAACTGGAGTGCTGCATTCTTAGGGTAAATTCCTATGAGTGAAATTCCTGGGTCAAATGGTAAGTCTATTTTGAGAATTTTGAGGAACCTCCATACTGCTTTCCACAGTGGTTGAACTAATTTACATTCCCACCATCAGTGTAGGAGGGTTCCCCTTTCTCTACATCCCCACCAACATTTGTTGTTGTTTGTCTTTTGGATGTTGGCCATCCTAACTGGTGTGAGGTGATCTCTCATTGTGGTTTTAATTTGCATTTCTCTGATGAGTAGCAATATGGAACATCTTTTCATGTGCCTGTTGGTCATCTGAGATCCTTCTTTGGAGAAGTTTCTGTTCAGATCCTCTGCCCATTTTTTAATTGGCTTACTTACTTTTTGTTAGTTGAGGTGTGTGAGCTCTTTCTGTAATTTGGATGTCAACGCCTTATCAGATATGTCATTTGTGAATATATTCTCCCATACTGTTGAATGTCTTTTTGTTCTACTGATGGTGTCCTTTGCTGTACAGAAGCTTTTAAGTTTGATCTAGTCCCACTTGTTCATTTTTGCTTTTGTTTCCCTTGCCCAGGGAGAGATATTCATAAGAAAGTTGCTCATGTTTATGTCCAAGAGATTTTTGCCTATATTTTTTTCCTAAGAGTTTTATGGTTGCATGACTTACATTCAGGTCTTTGATCCATTTGAGTTTACTTTTGTGTACGGGGTTAGACAATATCCAGTTTCATTCTCTTACATGTAGCTGTCCAGTTTTGCCAACATCAGCTGTTGAAGAGGCTGTCATTTCCCCCATTGTATATCCATGGCTCCTTTATTGTATATTAATTGACAATATATGCTTGAGTTTATGTCTGGACTCAGTATTCTGTTTCACTGGTCTATGGGTCTGTTCTTGTGCCAGTACCAAATTGTCTTGATTACTGTGGCGTTGTAATAGAGCTTGAAGTCAGGAAGTGTAATTCCGCCTGCTTTATTCTGCCCTCTCAGGACTGCTTTGGCTGTTCAGGGTCTTTTGTCATTCCATATGAATTTTAGAACTATTTGCCCTAATTCATTGAAGAATGCTGTAGGTATTTTGATAGGGATTGCATTGAATATGTAGATTGCTTTAGGCAGGATGGCCATTTTAACAATATTAATTCTTCCTAACCAAGAGCATGGGATGAATTTCCATTTATTAGTGTCTTCTTTAATTTCTCTTAAGATTTTCCCATAGTTTTCAGGGTATAGGTCTTCACTTCTTTGGTTAGGTTTGTTCCTAAGTATTTTAATCTTTTTGATGCAGTTGTGAATGGAATTGTTTTTCCGATTTCTCTTTCTGCTAGCTCATTGTTAGTGTATAGGAATGCGACAGATTTCTGTATATTAATTTTGTATCCTGCGACTTTGCTGAATTCAGATACTAGATCAGGTAGTTTTGGAGTGAATTCTTTAGGGTTTTTTACGTACAATATCATGTCATCTGCAAACAGGGACAGCTTGACTTCTTCCTTGCCTCTCTGGATGCCTTTTATTTCTTTGTGTTTTCTGATTGCCATCCTCTGCCTATTTTATAATTGGTTTATTTGTGTTTTGGTTTTGAGTTGTATGAGCTTTTTATATATTTGGATGTTAGCCCCATGTTGGATATATCATTTTCAAATATATTTCCCATATAGTATGCTCCCTTTTTGCTTTGTTGATGTTTCCTCCTTTGCTGGGCAGAAGCCTTTTGGCTTGATGTAGTCTCATTTATTTTGCTCTTGTTTCCCTTGCCTGGGGAGACATATCCAAAAAAATTTCTAATGTTCTTATTCAAGAATTTACTGCCTGTGTTTTCTTCTAGTAGATTTATGATTTAAGATCTTTTATGTAGGTCTTTAATCCATTTTAAGTTTATTTTTGTGTATGGTGTAAGACAATGATTTGGTTTCATTCTTTTGCATGTAGCTGTCCAGTTTTACCAACACCATTTATTGAAGAGACTCTCTTTTGCTCTTTGTATATTCTTCCCTCCTTTGTCATACATCAGTTGCCCATATAGGGATGGGTTTATTTCTGGGCACTCTATTATGTTCCATTGGTCTATGTATCTGTTTTTGTGCCAGTACCACACTGTTTTGATTACTTTATCTTTGTAGTCCTGGTTGAAATTAGGGAGTTTGATACTGATACCATCAGCTTTCTTCTCTTATGATTGCTTTGGCTATTTGGGGTCGTTTTTGGTTCCATACACATTTTAAGATTGTTAGCTTTAATTCAGTGAAAAATGCCATTGGTATTTTGATAAGTATTGCATTTAATCTGTAAGTTGCTTTGGACAGTGTGTGCCATTTTAACAATATCAATTCTCCCTGTCCATGAGTATGGAATAGCTTTCTATTTATGTGTGTTGTCTTCAATTTCTTTCATCAATGTTTTATAGTTTTCAGAGGCCTACTGAGTGTGAACCAGGGTGTTCTGGTGTCAAGGCTCTAAAGGTGTGGTTGGAGGGAGGCATGATTTGGGGGACCCAAGTCGAGGGGCTCCTGAGTAGGTATTGAGGGGGTCCATGCTGGTGGAGAAGCAGTGTTTGCTGGTGCAGTCTCCAGTAAATCTCTGCCTCCATAGCTACCGGCTCCATGCACAAGGTGCAGCAGAGCCTCAGGTGTGCTGTGCATGAATGGGCAGTGAGCAGCTTTGTACATGTAGTGCAGCTCCAGGCCCAAGTGTGGCCCTGGGAAAGTCCCACATGCATGACTACCAATTCCACACCTGTGAAGCCCAGGTATTCTATCCAAGGGTGGGAAGTGACCAGTTCTGCATCTGTGTTGCAGCCCTAGGTCCAGTCATTGCCTCCAGAGAAGTCTCACTCCCATAGTTACTTCATTGGCACCCGCAGTGTAGCAGTGGCCTAGGTGTGGTTTCCAGAGGTCAATGGCAACTGACTGTGCATCCCCCGGGTGGCTGTTGCCCAAATGCCTCTCTCTAATGAGTCTGGGTATGGAAAGGGGCTGGAAAGTAGCCTAGACAAGTCTGGAGTTGGGGTGTGTGCCCCAGCACTGCTCCCCACATCTCTTCAATGTGGGGAATGAGTGTAAACAGTGGTACTAACCATGCCTCTGACATAGAAAGAGTTCCAGCCATTCCTCTACCAAACAGAGGTGCTTTATTTCTATGCATCTTTCTTACTTGTAGCCTTGGTGTACTTTAAATTGTGGCTTTGTTTCTATGCTTCAGGGCAGGGAATCTGCAGCTTGGGCCCTTCGCATTATCCCTCCCTACTGCAGGTTGTTGTGCTTTAGGTGAACTGTTACCATGTCTCCATCCATCCTGCCATTTTTTATGGGGTCTTTTTATCCCTCATTGTGCAGAAGGTGTTCACTCAGTCCTCAGTTCTTCCTCAAGATGAATTGCTTGGTGTATAAGTATAGATTTAGGGTGAGGGTGGGAGGAGGTGGGTTGAAGCTCTCTCTGCATGCCATCTTCCTAGAAGTCTTCCAATTTTATTTCTCTGACAAAGTTTCAAAGTGGAAATTTTGGTTTCATTGATTTTCTATATTAATAGCCAGTTTTTAATTTCATTGATTTTTACTCTAATTCTATTTCTTCTGCTACTTTGGATTTAATTAGCTCCTCTTTTCCTAGTTTTCTAAGGTGAAAACTTAGATTATTGATTTTATATCCAATTGTTTTTTAACTTTTCTTTGCTTGTTCTTTTTATTTCTGTTTGTAACTGTGTGTAATTCTTATTTCAGTCATCAATTTTATTCTCTTTTTATCCTTTCTACCAGAACAAATATATTTTCACATCTTCCTCCATCATCTCTATACTGATGTCTCCTTAGTGCATATACCAAGCTCTGTCTCACTTCCATGTCCCAAACTTATATTTCCAGTTATTGGATATTTCCACTTGGATGTTTTGCTGTTGTCTCAAGTATTCTAAAGCATTTCTCATTCTGTTTTTTTAGTACTATATTCTTTTTTCTGCCAGTCACCTGTTGATCCATTATTATTCCCTTTCCATAGTACTCTATTTTGAATCATATACTAAATGCTGTCTTGAGAATTTATTTTCTTTTCATACTGATGCTGTTATCTTAGTTCAGACTCCTGCTATTTCAAGGTAAATTATTTAGAGTGCCTTCCAACTAGTTTTCCAGTCATCAACCTTTTGTCCTTTCTATTCTGTTCTGCTCTATAATTACACAAGATTAAAAAAAACCCAACACTTTTGGGACCAGTAGGGAGCTGATCCCCCACACCTATATACATCAATGAAATGGTAGGCGATGGGGCTCAGTGTTCCACTCATTACTCCCTCCCCTGGTATCAGCTGTATCCCATGGAGAGTTGAACTTCCACTCCCACCCTGCGTATCAAAGTGGTGTGACTCAACTCTCTGCCTACCTGTTACTGGTGGCACTGGAGCCTTGTGGGATACTGAGGTCACACCCACATTTGGAGAAAATGAGGTGGTGTGAGTCAATACTCCATTTTTACCAGGAATGTGTCAGCAAAAATTACCCATCTGTGAGAAGGCGGTGAGCTCCACTTTTGCCCAAGTAGTATCAGCAGGGCTCTGTGAGAAGGTGAATATGCATACCCACCTCGTTCTCAGTATACCTCAGCAGAGGACTGCCTGATTTTATTTATTTATTTATTTATTTATTTATTTATTTTAAAAATTTTATTTTGGTATCATTAATCTACAATTACATGAAGGACATTATGTTCACTAGGCTTCCCCATTCACCAAGTCCCCCCCACATATCCGTTCACAGTCACTGTCCATCAACATAGTAAGATGCTGTAAAATCACTGCTTGTCTTCTCTGTGTTGCACAGCGCTCCCCATGCCCCCCTATACTATACATGTTAATTGTAATGCCCCCTTTCTTTTTACCCACCCTTATCCCTCCCTTCCCACCCATCCTCCCCAGTCCCTTTCCCTTCGGTAACTGTTAGTCCATTCTTGGGTTCTGTGATTCTGCTGCTGTTTGGTCCTTCAGTTTTCTTTTGTTCTTATACTCCACATATGAGTGAAATCATTTGGTGCTTGTCTTTCTCTGCCTGGCTTATTTCACTGAACATAATACCCTCTAGCTCCATCCATGTTGTTGCAAATTGTAGGATTTGTTTTCTTCTTATGGCTGAATAATATTCCATTGTGTATATATACCACATCTTTATCCATTCATCTACTGATGGACACTTAGGCTGCTTCCATATCTTGGCTATTGTAAATAGTGCAGCAATAAACATAGGGGTGCATCTGTCTTTTTCAAACTGGAGTGCTGCATTCTTAGGGTAAATTCCTAGAAGTGAAATTCCTGGGTCAAATGGTATTTCTATTTTGAGCATTTTGAGGAACCTCCATACTGCTTTCCACAATGGTTGAACTAATTTACATTTCCACCAGCAGTGTAGGAGGGTTCCCCTTTCTCCACAACCTCGCCAACATTTGTTGTTGTTTGTCTTTTCGATGGTAGTCATCCTTACTGGTGTGCGATGATATCTCATTGTGGTTTTAATTTGCACTTCTCTGATGATATGCGATGTAGAGCATCTTTTCATGTGTCGGCCATCTGAATTTCTTCTTTAGAGAACTGTCTATTCAGCTCCTCTGCCCATTTTTTAATTGGATTATGTGCTTTCTGTTTGTTGAGGTGTGTGAACTCTTTATATATTTTGGATGTCAACCCTTTGTCAGATCTGTCATTTATGAATATATTCTTGCAGACTGTAGGATACCGTTTTGTTCTATTGATGGTGTCCTTTGTTGTACAGAAGCTTTTCAGCTTGATATAGTTCCACTTGTTCATTTTTGCTTTTGTTTCCCTTGCTTGGGGAGATAAGTTCAAGAAGAGGTCACTCATGTTTATATCTAAGGTATTTTTGCCTATGTTTTTTTCTAAGAGTTTTATGGTTTCATGACTTACATTCAAGTCTTTGATCCATTTTGAATTTACTTTTTTGTATGGGGTTAGACAGTGATCCAGTTTCATTCTCTTACATGTAGCTGTCCAGTTTTGCCAGCACCATCTGTTGAAGAGACTGTCATTTCCCCATTGTATGTCCATGGCCTCTTTATCAAATATTAGTTGACCATATATGTTTGGGTTAATGTTTGGAGTCTCTATTCTGTTCCATTGGTCTATCGCTCTGTTCTTGTGCCAGTACCAAATTGTCTTGATTACTGTGGCTTTGTAGTAGAGCTTGAAGTTGGGGAGTGAGATCCCCGCCACTTTATTCCTCCTTCTCAGGATTGCTTTGGCTATTTGGGGTCTTTGGTGTTTCCATATGAATTTTTGAAGTATTTGTTCCAGTTCATTGAAGAATGTTGCTGGTAATTTGATAGGGATTGTGTCAAATCTGTAGATTGCTTTGGGCAGGATGGCCATTTTGATGATATTAATTCTTCCTAGCCAGGAGCATGGGATGAGTTCCTATTTGGTAGTGACCTCTTTAATTTCTCTTAAGAGTGTCTTATAGTTTTCAGAGTATAGGTCTTTCACTTCCTTGGTTAGATTTATTCCTAGGTATTTTATTCTTTTTGATGCAATTGTGAATGGAGTTGTTTTCCTAATTTCTCTTTCTATTGGTTCATTGTTAGTGTATAGGAAAGCCACAGATTTCTGTGTGTTAATTTTGTATCCTGCAACTTTGTTGTATTCCAATATCAGTTCTAGTAGTTTTGGAGTGGAGTCTTTAGGGTTTTTTATGTACAGTATCATGTCATCTGCAAATAGTGTCAGTTTAACTTCTTCTTTACCAATCTGGATGCCTTGTATTTCTTTGTTTTGTCTAATTGCCGTGTCTAGGGCCTCCAGTACTATGTTGAATAACAGTGACTGCCTGATTTTATAAAAAAGACTAAATAGAATTCAAACCTTATGTTTGTTAACCAGAATGTATAAGATACAATAGAAAAAGTCATTATATAAGAATAAGGAATATCACAACTTGAATGAGAAAGACAGTCAACAGATGATAACATCAAAATTAGTTGGAATTATCTGTTAAGAACTTTAAATCAGTGATCATAAAAGTGATTTAATGGGCAATTATGAATTTTCTTGAACAAATGAGAAAATAGAAAATTTCAGCAAAAAAAATCAAATTATTAGGATCCAAATGGAAATTGTATAACTCAAAAAATAACCAGATAAAAAAACTTTGAATGCACCCAATAATATTATAGAAGATAAAATCAGTGATTTTGAGGAATTATAAATTGAATTTATAAATCTGAACACACAGAAAAATAGGCTGAAAAAAAAACCCCACACATTTTTGGGAGTTGTAGGACAATAATAAAGAGCAAAGGTTTGTATCATCAGTATTTCAGAAGGAAATGAGTTAGAGAGTAGAACTGAAAAAGATATAATGGCTGAAACAGCCCAAATTTGATGAAATATATAAGCCTACTGATTCAGTTAGTTAAGTGAGCTCCAAGAGGATAAATGCAAAGAATACACACCAAAACAAGTTTCATAATTGAATTTAAAATTACAGGGGAATACCAATTAGAATGATAGAGGATTAGTAGTGTGGAAGAATGGATGAACAAGTGGCCAAAAATTTACAAGTATTGAAAAAAATTGTCAACTATCTATATTTGGTAAGTATTCTACAGGAAGGAGGAGGAAATGAAGGCATTCTGAGATTAAGAAAAAATAAGATCGTTTGTTGTTAACAGACCTACCATTAAAGAATGATTGAAGAAATTTCTCTAAACTGAAAAGAAATGCTAACAGAGGCAGCTCTGGAATTTCAGAAAGGAAGGAATATCAAAATGGGTAAAAGTAAGGGTAAATATAATATAGAATGCCCTTCTTCAGATAAGTTACTAAAATCATACTTAATGGTTAAAGCAAAAAACTAACACCAACTGATATTGTCTCAGTGAATCTAGAGAAAATACTTAAGACACTTGGAAGAGAAAAAAATGGAAACCTAAAAATGGTAAGCAACCTATAAGAGGTAAGACAAGGAAAACAGGAATGAACAATGGAAGAAACAGAGAAAACAGAAGGGAGACTTGAGCCCTAACATGTCAATAATTACTTTAAATGTAGGTGGTTTAAATATACCAATTAAAAGACAAATTAGCATATGATCCAACAATATGCTGTCTATAAGATTCTCACTTCAAATATAACAAAGTAAGTATAAAGCAAAATGATGGAAAAAAGACACATTATGCAAATACTAACTGAAAGCAGAGTAGCTATATTATCATCAGATTAAGTAGACTTTAAAGCAAAGAAAATTGCTAGAGACAAGGAGAGAATTTACATAATGATAACAGGATCAATCCATCAGGAAGACATAATGATCCTAAATTCAGATGCACCAAATCACAGTGTCTCAAAATACGTGAAGCAAAAACTAATAGAGATGAAAGGAGAAACATGCAAACCCCACAGAGTTGGAATTTCCACACTTCACTCTCAGCAATTGATGGAATTACTAGGGTTAAAGTCAGCAAGAGTATAAAAGACCCGAATATCACAATCAACCAATAGGATTAAATTGACGTATGTAAAACATGTCACACAACAAGAGCAGAATACATTTTTTCCCAAGTGTTGATGGAATATTCACCAAGCCAGATCATATTCTGGGTCATAAAACAAACCTCAAACAATTTAAAATAATTGAAATCATATGGAGTATATTCTCTGACCATAGTAGAATCAAACTAGTTATAATTAATAGAAACATAACAGGAAAATCTCCAAACAGTTGGACATAAACACTTGTATCTAAAAATTCTCAAAGAAATTAAAAAAATTCAGAGTTAAATGATGAGATACAACATACCAAAATATATGAGATGCAGCTAAATCATTCCAGAGGGGGTAATGTGTAGGACTAATGCTTACTAATTAGAAAAGAAGAAAAGTCTCCAGTAATGAGTTCCTAAATCAAAAAACAGAAAAAGAAGAGCAAAATAAATTTTAAGCAAAAAGAAGAAAATAATGAAGATAATAGCAAAATCAATGAAATTGAAAAAAAGAAAACTAGGAAAAATTAATGGAAAACATATAAAAAACAGTAAAATTGATACATCTTTTGCAAGACTGACAAGAATAAAAAGACAAGTTACTCATAACCAGTGTCAGGAATGAATGGGTCATCACTACAAATTCTGCAGCTACTTAAAGGATAGTAAAGGAATGCAGCCGACCCTTGAATAACATGGCTTTGAAATGTGTGGGTCCACTTACTTGTGGATTTTTTTCAATAAATACATTGAAAATTGTTTTGGGGATTCCAACAATTTGAAGAAGTTTTCTTTAGCTTATAAGAATATAGTATATATACAACTTACACGATACATGTTAATTGACCTTTTTTTGTTATCAGTAAGGCTTCCAGTGGACAGTAAGCTCTTAGTAGTTAAGTTCTTGGGGAGTCAAAAGTTATATGCAGATTTTTTACTTGAGGGGATCAGTGTTCCTAAGTCCTGTATTGTTCAAGGGTCAACTGTATCATGAATAATTTTATACTCAATTCAGTAACAGAAGAAATGTACCAATCTTCCCTAAACTACAAGTTACTAAACTAAATCAAGATGAAATAAACTATCTGAATCTGTAATGTAAGGTTTTAGGTTAGGAAGGAAAATAGAGGAGGCATGGCTTGACAACAACACAGGTTTATTGGAGATAAACCTGCAAAGGGGGTATCCAGCAAAGGGCTGAAGCACAAATCCACTTACAGACTAGGGTAGATATAGCACAGAGGGAGAAGGTACTTTGGGAGGTGGGAATTTTTGTGGTTGCTCTTGCTAGGGAGGTAACTTTTGCAGATGGGTTGATAACTATTGCTAGGGAGGTAGCTCTTGAAGTCCAGTTGATGCGGGCCAATAAGGATATTCTCATGGCTTGAGCTCAAGTGGGAATTTGCCATTCTTCACAAAATGGAGATGGTGTTAAAATTGTGAATCTCATGGTAACAGTAACCATTAAAGAAATTGAATTCTAATTAAAAATTTGAAAAAGAAATCTCCATGCCCAGATGACTTGCTATACAATTCTACCAATTATTTAAAGCGTAATTAACACTAATTTTATCCGGTTTCTTCTAGAATTTAAAAGACAAGGCAAACATTTCTTAGCTCAGTTTGTGGGTTATTATTTCTCTGTTATTAACCCAGACAAAACAGTACAGAAAAAAGTAAAGTACAGACCAGTATCTTCCTTGAACTTAGATGCAAAAAGCTTCAACAAGTAGAAGCAAATAGAATTTAGTAAAATATAAAAATTTATACACCATAACCAAGTGGGGTTTATTCTAGAAATGTGAAGCTGACTTCAATATTCAATACTCAGTGAAAGTAATCTACCATATTAATAGACTAAAGAAGAAAACTGTTATCATATTAGTTGACGAACAAAGCATTTGCTAAAATTCGACACCTATTCATAATAAAGATGTTCAGAAAAATAGAAATAGAAGGGAACTTAAATATAGAACATTTAAAATAATCTGCACTTAATATTATACTTAATGGTTTTACCTCTAAGGTCAGGATCAAGGCGAGGCTATCTACTCTTATTTAACGTAATGTCATTAGTTCAAGCTTTTGTAATATACAAGAAAGGAAACAAAAGTCATGCAGATTAGCAAAGGAAAAATAGAGCTGGACCTATTTGCATATGACAAGATGGTCAATATATCCTGTGGAATCTTGTTATGCCCAGAATTCATGATCCCCAAAGACTGCCAGGGAGCCGAGTCCACTAAAAAATCAAAGAGCCTTTATTCCAGCCAATTCGAGTTCAATCTCCCATCCACACGGAGGCAGCAGCGAGATGCCAGAGAGAATGAGCTAGTTTCAAAAGCACAAAGGTTTTATAGGGGGTCTAGGGGCAGTTGGTGGGGTGATGGTTGTGGCTCTAGCTGATTGGCCAGGGAGGTTGTGGGTCTTGGCTGATTGGCCGGGGAGGTTTGCACGGGAACTTTCCTGGGCTAGGGAACTTTCCCGGAAAGGGGTCATGTCGGGGACATAGTTACTCAAGATGGAGGGCACAGAACAAAATGGAGTCAGTTCCGGTTTGCTCTTTCAATCTATAAAAAACAAAGCAAAACAAGAAAACAGACCTCTCCTAGAACTAAGGTTGTAGATGAAATTATCAACACACACACACACAAAAACAACGATCATGTGGGAACCAAAATTAAAATACAATGCTATTTGCAGTTGTTCAAAGGAAAATGAAATACTTCAGATATAAACTTAATCAAACATGTAAAGTATGTTGAAAATTACAAAATGCCAATGAAAGAAATCAAAGAAGAACCAAATACATATCATGTTCTTGGATTGAAAGACAACATAGTCATGATGCCAATTCTCCCTAAATTGCTTAAAGAAATTACTTTCAAAATTCCACCAAGCTTACTAAAAAATGTATATTGGTAAAAGAAGGACTTAGAATAGCTGAAATGATTTTGAGAAAGGAGAATGAACTGTGAGGAATCATTCTAGTTGGTATTAAGGCAGACAGTGTGGTATTGATGGAGGAACGGATATGAAACAATAGAGAATTCAGAAATAGGCACATATAAACGTGCCCAGCTGATTTTTGACAGAGGTGCCAAAACAATTCAACAGAGGAAGGAGAGCAATTTCAACAAGTGGTGCTTATGCCATTGGATATCCACAAACAAAAAAAGAAAACTTACAATCAACTGGAAGTATGTTATGGAATTAAATGTAAACGTAAAACTATAAAACCTTTAGAAAAAAACAGAAAAATCTTAAGGATCTAGGGCTAGGCAGAGAGTCCTTAAATTTGACACTTAACTATGATCTGTAAAGAGAACAACTGATGAATCTGATCTCTTCAAAATGAAAAATAGGCTCCATGAAAGACCCTCTTAAGAGGTTGAAAAGACAGGCTATGTATTGTGAGAAAATCTTTGGAAATCGCATACCTGACAAAGAACTTGTATGTAGATTATATAAAGACTCCCAGAAGTCAACAGCAAATAAATCCAAATAGAAAATTGGCCAAAGATATGAAACGTTAACAAAAACGTAAACAAAAACATTCTGTTGAATAGGTTATGCAGATGGCACATAAGCACATGAAAAGATGTTCCAACATTTTAGCCATTAGGGAAATGCAAATTAAAAATACAATGAGATACCACTACCCAGAATGGCTAAAATAAAGAAAACAGTGATAATATTAAATTTTGATAGGATGCAGAGAAACTAGATCATTTATGCATGGCTGGAGAGAATGTGAAAATGGTAGTCTGGAAGAATATGGCAGTTTCTTCAGAAACTAAACAGGCACCTGTGTTAAGACCCACCAATTGTACTTTGGGATATTTATTTCAGAGAAATGAAAACTTAGGATAAAATAACTGTGTATACAAATGTTCATAGAT